>NC_074671.1:690585-768085 GCF_029448725.1 Salvelinus fontinalis
TGTATTGTACTCTACTAAACTCTACTAGTGTGTTCTGTATTATACTCTACTAGTGTGTTCTGTATTGTACTCTACTAGTGTGTTCTGTATTGTACTCTACTAAACTCTACTAGTGTGTTCTGTATTGTACTCTACTAAACTCTACTAGTGTGTTCTGTATTATACTCTACTAGTGTGTTCTGTATTATACTCTACTAGTGTGTTCTGTATTGTACTCTACTAGTGTGTTCTGTATTATACTCTACTGGTGTGTTCTGTATTGTACTCTACTAAACTCTACTGGTGTGTTCTGTATTATACTCTACTAGTGTGTTCTGTATTGTACTCTACTAGTGTGTTCTGTATTGTACTCTACTGGTGTGTTCTGTATTGTACTCTACTAAACTCTACTAGTGTGTTCTGTATTGTACTCTACTGGTGTGTTCTGTATTATACTCTACTAGTGTGTTCTGTATTGTACTCTACTAGTGTGTTCTGTATTGTACTCTACTAGTGTGTTCTGTATTGTACTCTACTAAACTCTACTAGTGTGTTCTGTATTGTACTCTACTAAACTCTACTAGTGTGTTCTGTATTGTACTCTACTAGTGTGTTCTGTATTGTACTCTACTGGTGTGTTCTGTATTGTACTCTACTAGTGTGTTCTGTATTGTACTCTACTAGTGTGTTCTGTATTGTACTCTACTAGTGTGTTCTGTATTGTACTCTACTAAACTCTACTGGTGTATTCTGTATTATACTCTACTAGTGTGTTCTGTATTGTACTCTACTAAACTCTACTAGTGTGTTCTGTATTATACTCTACTAGTGTGTTCTGTATTGTACTCTACTAGTGTGTTCTGTATTATACTCTACTAGTGTGTTCTGTATTGTACTCTACTAAACTCTACTAGTGTGTTCTGTATTATACTCTACTAGTGTGTTCTGTATTGTACTCTACTAGTGTGTTCTGTATTGTACTCTACTAAACTCTACTAGTGTGTTCTGTATTGTACTCTACTAAACTCTACTAGTGTGTTCTGTATTGTACTCTACTAAACTCTACTAGTGTGTTCTGTATTGTACTCTACTAAACTCTACTAGTGTGTTCTGTATTGTACTCTACTGGTGTGTTCTGTATTGTACTCTACTAAACTCTACTGGTGTGTTCTGTATTGTACTCCACTAAACTCTACTAGTGTGTTCTGTATTATACTCTACTGGTGTGTTCTGTATTGTACTCTACTAGTGTGTTCTGTATTGTACTCTACTGGTGTGTTCTGTATTGTACTCTACTAGTGTGTTCTGTATTGTACTCTACTGGTGTGTTCTGTATTATACTCTGCTAGTGTGTTCTGTATTGTACTCTACTAGTGTGTTCTGTATTGTACTCTACTAGTGTGTTCTGTATTGTACTCTACTAAACTCTACTAGTGTGTTCTGTATTGTACTCTACTAAACTCTACTGGTGTGTTCTGTATTGTACTCTACTAGTGTGTTCTGTATTGTACTCTACTAAACTCTACTAGTGTGTTCTGTATTGTACTCTACTGGTGTGTTCTGTATTGTACTCTACTAAACTCTACTAGTGTGTTCTGTATTGTACTCTACTAGTGTGTTCTGTATTGTACTCTACTAGTGTGTTCTGTATTGTACTCTACTAGTGTGTTCTGTATTGTTCTCTACTAAACTCTACTAGTGTGTTCTGTATTGTACTCTACTAGTGTGTTCTGTATTGTACTCTACTAGTGTGTTCTGTATTGTACTCTACTAAACTCTACTAGTGTGTTCTGTATTGTACTCTACTGGTGTGTTCTGTATTGTACTCTACTAGTGTGTTCTGTATTGTACTCTACTAGTGTGTTCTGTATTGTACTCTACTAAACTCTACTAGTGTGTTCTGTATTGTACTCTACTAAACTCTACTAGTGTGTTCTGTATTGTACTCTACTGGTGTGTTCTGTATTGTACTCTACTAAACTCTACTAGTGTGTTCTGTATTATACTCTACTGGTGTGTTCTATATTGTACTCTACTAAACTCTACTGGTGTGTTCTGTATTGTACTCTACTAAACTCTACTAGTGTGTTCTGTATTGTACTCTACTGGTGTGTTCTGTATTGTACTCTACTAGTGTGTTCTGTATTGTACTCTACTATTGTGTTCTGTATTGTACTCTACTAAACTCTACTAGTGTGTTCTGTATTGTACTCTACTAAACTCTACTAGTGTGTTCTGTATTGTACTCTACTGGTGTGTTCTGTATTGTACTCTACTAAACTCTACTAGTGTGTTCTGTATTGTACTCTACTAAACTCTACTGGTGTGTTCTGTATTGTACTCTACTATTGTGTTCTGTATTGTACTCTACTAAACTCTACTAGTGTGTTCTGTATTGTACTCTACTAAACTCTACTAGTGTGTTCTGTATTGTACTCTACTAAACTCTACTAGTGTGTTCTGTATTATACTCTACTGGTGTGTTCTGTATTGTACTCTACTAAACTCTACTGGTGTGTTCTGTATTGTACTCTACTAAACTCTACTAGTGTGTTCTGTATTGTACTCTACTGGTGTGTTCTGTATTGTACTCTACTAGTGTGTTCTGTATTGTACTCTACTGGTGTGTTCTGTATTGTACTCTACTAAACTCTACTAGTGTGTTCTGTATTGTACTCTACTGGTGTGTTCTGTATTGTACTCCACTAAACTCTACTAGTGTGTTCTGTATTGTACTCCACTAAACTCTACTGGTGTGTTCTGTATTGTACTCTACTAAACTCTACTAGTATGTTCTGTATTGTACTCTACTAGTGTGTTCTGTATTGTACTCTACTAAACTCTACTAGTGTGTTCTGTATTGTACTCAACTGGTGTGTTCTGTATTGTACTCCACTAAACTCTACTGGTGTGTTCTGTATTGTACTCTACTAAACTCTACTAGTGTGTTCTGTATTGTACTCCACTAAACTCTACTAGTGTGTTCTGTATTGTACTCCACTAAACTCTACTAGTGTGTTCTGTATTGTACTCTACTAGTGTGTTCTGTATTGTACTCTACTAGTGTGTTCTGTATTGTACTCTACTAAACTCTACTAGTGTGTTCTGTATTGTACTCTACTAAACTCTACTAGTGTGTTCTGTATTGTACTCTACTAAACTCTACTAGTGTGTTCTGTATTGTACTCTACTATTGTGTTCTGCATTGTACTCTACTGGTGTGTTCTGTATTGTACTCTACTAAACTCTACTAGTGTGTTCTGTATTGTACTCTACTGGTGTGTTCTGTATTATACTCTACTAGTGTGTTCTGTATTGTACTCTACTGGTGTGTTCTGTATTGTACTCTACTAGTGTGTTCTGTATTGTACTCTACTAGTGTGTTCTGTATTGTACTCTACTAGTGTGTTCTGTATTGTACTCTACTAAACTCTACTAGTGTGTTCTGTATCATACTCTACTAGTGTGTTCTGTATTGTACTCTACTAAACTCTACTGGTGTGTTCTGTATTATACTCTACTAGTGTGTTCTGTATTGTACTCTACTAAACTCTACTAGTGTGTTCTGTATTGTACTCTACTAAACTCTACTAGTGTGTTCTGTATTATACTCTACTAGTGTGTTCTGTATTGTACTCTACTAGTGTGTTCTGTATTGTACTCTACTAGTGTGTTCTGTATTGTACTCTACTAGTGTGTTCTGTATTATACTCTACTAGTGTGTTCTGTATTGTACTCTACTAAACTCTACTAGTGTGTTCTGTATTGTACTCTACTAAACTCTACTAGTGTGTTCTGTATTGTACTCTACTAGTGTGTTCTGTATTGTACTCTACTAAACTCTACTAGTGTGTTCTGTATTGTACTCTACTAGTGTGTTCTGTATTGTACTCTACTAAACTCTACTAGTGTGTTCTGTATTGTACTCTACTAAACTCTACTAGTGTGTTCTGTATTGTACTCTACTAGTGTGTTCTGTATTATACTCTACTAGTGTGTTCTGTATTGTACTCTACTAAACTCTACTAGTGTGTTCTGTATTGTACACTACTAAACTCTACTAGTGTGTTCTGTATTGTACTCTACTAAACTCTACTAGTGTGTTCTGTATTGTACTCTACTGGTGTGTTCTGTATTGTACTCCACTAAACTCTACTAGTGTGTTCTGTATTGTACTCTACTAAACTCTACTGGTGTGTTCTGTATTGTACTCTACTAAACTCTACTAGTGTGTTCTGTATTGTACTCTACTGGTGTGTTCTGTATTGTACTCTACTAGTGTGTTCTGTATTTTACTCTACTAGTGTGTTCTGTATTGTACTCTACTAAACTCTACTAGTGTGTTCTGTATTGTACTCTACTGGTGTGTTCTGTATTGTACTCTACTAGTGTGTTCTGTATTGTACTCTACTAGTGTGTTCTGTATTGTACTCTACTAGTGTGTTCTGTATTGTACTCTACTAGTGTGTTCTGTATTGTACTCTACTAGTGTGTTCTGTATTGTACTCTACTAAACTCTACTAGTGTGTTCTGTATTGTACTCTACTAGTGTGTTCTGTATTGTACTCTACTAGTGTGTTCTGTATTGTACTCTACTAGTGTGTTCTGTATTGTACTCTACTAAACTCTACTAGTGTGTTCTGTATTGTACTCTACTGGTGTGTTCTGTATTGTACTCTACTAGTGTTTTCTTTATTGTACTCTACTAGTGTGTTCTGTATTGTACTCTACTAAACTCTACTAGTGTGTTCTGTATTGTACTCTACTAAAATCTACTAGTGTGTTCTGTATTGTACTCTACTGGTGTGTTCTGTATTGTACTCTACTAAACTCTACTAGTGTGTTCTGTATTATACTCTACTGGTGTGTTCTGTATTGTACTCTACTAAACTCTACTGGTGTGTTCTGTATTGTACTCTACTAAACTCTACTAGTGTGTTCTGTATTGTACTCTACTGGTGTGTTCTGTATTGTACTCTACTAGTGTGTTCTGTATTGTACTCTACTGGTGTGTTCTGTATTGTACTCTACTAAACTCTACTAGTGTGTTCTGTATTGTACTCTACTAGTGTGTTCTGTATTGTACTCTACTAAACTCTACTAGTGTGTTCTGTATTGTACTCTACTGGTGTGTTCTGTATTGTACTCTACTAAACTCTACTAGTGTGTTCTGTATTGTACTCTACTGGTGTGTTCTGTATTGTACTCCACTAAACTCTACTAGTGTGTTCTGTATTGTACTCTACTAAACTCTACTGGTGTGTTCTGTATTGTACTCTACTAGTATGTTCTGTATTGTACTCTACTAGTGTGTTCTGTATTGTACTCTACTAAACTCTACTAGTGTGTTCTGTATTGTACTCTACTGTTGTGTTCTGTATTGTACTCTACTAGTGTGTTCTGTATTGTACTCTACTAAACTCTACTAGTGTGTTCTGTATTGTACTCTACTGGTGTGTTCTGTATTGTACTCTATTAAACTCTACTAGTGTGTTCTGTATTGTACTCTACTAGTGTGTTCTGTATTGTACTCTACTAGTGTGTTCTGTATTGTACTCTACTAGTGTGTTCTGTATTGTACTCTACTAAACTCTACTAGTGTGTTCTGTATTGTACTCTACTAGTGTGTTCTGTATTGTACTCTACTAGTGTGTTCTGTATTGTACTCTACTAAACTCTACTAGTGTGTTCTGTATTGTACTCTACTGGTGTGTTCTGTATTGTACTCTACTAGTGTGTTCTGTATTGTACTCTACTAAACTCTACTAGTGTGTTCTGTATTGTACTCTACTAGTGTGTTCTGTATTATACTCTACTGGTGTGTTCTGTATTGTACTCTACTAAACTCTACTGGTGTGTTCTGTATTATACTCTACTAGTGTGTTCTGTATTGTACTCTACTAGTGTGTTCTGTATTGTACTCTACTGGTGTGTTCTGTATTGTACTCTACTAAACTCAACTAGTGTGTTCTGTATTGTACTCTACTAAACTCTACTAGTGTGTTCTGTATTATACTCTACTAGTGTGTTCTGTATTGTACTCTACTAGTGTGTTCTGTATTGTACTCTACTAAACTCTACTAGTGTGTTCTGTATTGTACTCTACTAAACTCTACTAGTGTGTTCTGTATTATACTCTACTAGTGTGTTCTGTATTATACTCTACTAGTGTGTTCTGTATTGTACTCTACTAGTGTGTTCTGTATTATACTCTACTGGTGTGTTCTGTATTGTACTCTACTAAACTCTACTGGTGTGTTCTGTATTATACTCTACTAGTGTGTTCTGTATTGTACTCTACTAGTGTGTTCTGTATTGTACTCTACTGGTGTGTTCTGTATTGTACTCTACTAAACTCTACTAGTGTGTTCTGTATTGTACTCTACTGGTGTGTTCTGTATTATACTCTACTAGTGTGTTCTGTATTGTACTCTACTAGTGTGTTCTGTATTGTACTCTACTAGTGTGTTCTGTATTGTACTCTACTAAACTCTACTAGTGTGTTCTGTATTGTACTCTACTAAACTCTACTAGTGTGTTCTGTATTGTACTCTACTAGTGTGTTCTGTATTGTACTCTACTGGTGTGTTCTGTATTGTACTCTACTAGTGTGTTCTGTATTGTACTCTACTAGTGTGTTCTGTATTGTACTCTACTAGTGTGTTCTGTATTGTACTCTACTAAACTCTACTGGTGTATTCTGTATTATACTCTACTAGTGTGTTCTGTATTGTACTCTACTAAACTCTACTAGTGTGTTCTGTATTATACTCTACTAGTGTGTTCTGTATTGTACTCTACTAGTGTGTTCTGTATTATACTCTACTAGTGTGTTCTGTATTGTACTCTACTAAACTCTACTAGTGTGTTCTGTATTATACTCTACTAGTGTGTTCTGTATTGTACTCTACTAGTGTGTTCTGTATTGTACTCTACTAAACTCTACTAGTGTGTTCTGTATTGTACTCTACTAAACTCTACTAGTGTGTTCTGTATTGTACTCTACTAAACTCTACTAGTGTGTTCTGTATTGTACTCTACTAAACTCTACTAGTGTGTTCTGTATTGTACTCTACTGGTGTGTTCTGTATTGTACTCTACTAAACTCAACTGGTGTGTTCTGTATTGTACTCCACTAAACTCTACTAGTGTGTTCTGTATTATACTCTACTGGTGTGTTCTGTATTGTACTCTACTAGTGTGTTCTGTATTGTACTCTACTGGTGTGTTCTGTATTGTACTCTACTAGTGTGTTCTGTATTGTACTCTACTGGTGTGTTCTGTATTATACTCTGCTAGTGTGTTCTGTATTGTACTCTACTAGTGTGTTCTGTATTGTACTCTACTAGTGTGTTCTGTATTGTACTCTACTAAACTCTACTAGTGTGTTCTGTATTGTACTCTACTAAACTCTACTGGTGTGTTCTGTATTGTACTCTACTAGTGTGTTCTGTATTGTACTCTACTAAACTCTACTAGTGTGTTCTGTATTGTACTCTACTGGTGTGTTCTGTATTGTACTCTACTAAACTCTACTAGTGTGTTCTGTATTGTACTCTACTAGTGTGTTCTGTATTGTACTCTACTAGTGTGTTCTGTATTGTACTCTACTAGTGTGTTCTGTATTGTACTCTACTAGTGTGTTCTGTATTGTACTCTACTAGTGTGTTCTGTATTGTACTCTACTAAACTCTACTAGTGTGTTCTGTATTGTACTCTACTGGTGTGTTCTGTATTGTACTCTACTAGTGTGTTCTGTATTGTACTCTACTAGTGTGTTCTGTATTGTACTCTACTAAACTCTACTAGTGTGTTCTGTATTGTACTCTACTAAACTCTACTAGTGTGTTCTGTATTGTACTCTACTGGTGTGTTCTGTATTGTACTCTACTAAACTCTACTAGTGTGTTCTGTATTATACTCTACTGGTGTGTTCTATATTGTACTCTACTAAACTCTACTGGTGTGTTCTGTATTGTACTCTACTAAACTCTACTAGTGTGTTCTGTATTGTACTCTACTGGTGTGTTCTGTATTGTACTCTACTAGTGTGTTCTGTATTGTACTCTACTATTGTGTTCTGTATTGTACTCTACTAAACTCTACTAGTGTGTTCTGTATTGTACTCTACTAAACTCTACTAGTGTGTTCTGTATTGTACTCTACTGGTGTGTTCTGTATTGTACTCTACTAAACTCTACTAGTGTGTTCTGTATTATACTCTACTGGTGTGTTCTGTATTGTACTCTACTAAACTCTACTGGTGTGTTCTGTATTGTACTCTACTAAACTCTACTAGTGTGTTCTGTATTGTACTCTACTGGTGTGTTCTGTATTGTACTCTACTAGTGTGTTCTGTATTGTACTCTACTGGTGTGTTCTGTATTGTACTCTACTAAACTCTACTAGTGTGTTCTGTATTGTACTCTACTGGTGTGTTCTGTATTGTACTCCACTAAACTCTACTAGTGTGTTCTGTATTGTACTCCACTAAACTCTACTGGTGTGTTCTGTATTGTACTCTACTAAACTCTACTAGTATGTTCTGTATTGTACTCTACTAGTGTGTTCTGTATTGTACTCTACTAAACTCTACTAGTGTGTTCTGTATTGTACTCTACTGGTGTGTTCTGTATTGTACTCCACTAAACTCTACTGGTGTGTTCTGTATTGTACTCTACTAAACTCTACTAGTGTGTTCTGTATTGTACTCCACTAAACTCTACTAGTGTGTTCTGTATTGTACTCCACTAAACTCTACTAGTGTGTTCTGTATTGTACTCTACTAGTGTGTTCTGTATTGTACTCTACTAGTGTGTTCTGTATTGTACTCTACTAAACTCTACTAGTGTGTTCTGTATTGTACTCTACTAAACTCTACTAGTGTGTTCTGTATTGTACTCTACTAAACTCTACTAGTGTGTTCTGTATTGTACTCTACTATTGTGTTCTGCATTGTACTCTACTGGTGTGTTCTGTATTGTACTCTACTAAACTCTACTAGTGTGTTCTGTATTGTACTCTACTGGTGTGTTCTGTATTATACTCTACTAGTGTGTTCTGTATTGTACTCTACTGGTGTGTTCTGTATTGTACTCTACTAGTGTGTTCTGTATTGTACTCTACTAGTGTGTTCTGTATTGTACTCTACTAGTGTGTTCTGTATTGTACTCTACTAAACTCTACTAGTGTGTTCTGTATCATACTCTACTAGTGTGTTCTGTATTGTACTCTACTAAACTCTACTGGTGTGTTCTGTATTATACTCTACTAGTGTGTTCTGTATTGTACTCTACTAAACTCTACTAGTGTGTTCTGTATTGTACTCTACTAGTGTGTTCTGTATTGTACTCTACTAGTGTGTTCTGTATTGTACTCTACTAAACTCTACTAGTGTGTTCTGTATTGTACTCTACTAAACTCTACTAGTGTGTTCTGTATTGTACTCTACTAAACTCTACTAGTGTGTTCTGTATTGTACTCTACTATTGTGTTCTGCATTGTACTCTACTGGTGTGTTCTGTATTGTACTCTACTAAACTCTACTAGTGTGTTCTGTATTGTACTCTACTGGTGTGTTCTGTATTGTACTCTACTAAACTCTACTAGTGTGTTCTGTATTATACTCTACTGGTGTGTTCTGTATTGTACTCTACTAAACTCTACTGGTGTGTTCTGTATTGTACTCTACTAAACTCTACTAGTGTGTTCTGTATTGTACTCTACTGGTGTGTTCTGTATTGTACTCTACTAGTGTGTTCTGTATTGTACTCTACTGGTGTGTTCTGTATTGTACTCTACTAAACTCTACTAGTGTGTTCTGTATTGTACTCTACTGGTGTGTTCTGTATTGTACTCCACTAAACTCTACTAGTGTGTTCTGTATTGTACTCCACTAAACTCTACTGGTGTGTTCTGTATTGTACTCTACTAAACTCTACTAGTATGTTCTGTATTGTACTCTACTAGTGTGTTCTGTATTGTACTCTACTAAACTCTACTAGTGTGTTCTGTATTGTACTCTACTGGTGTGTTCTGTATTGTACTCCACTAAACTCTACTGGTGTGTTCTGTATTGTACTCTACTAAACTCTACTAGTGTGTTCTGTATTGTACTCCACTAAACTCTACTAGTGTGTTCTGTATTGTACTCCACTAAACTCTACTAGTGTGTTCTGTATTGTACTCTACTAGTGTGTTCTGTATTGTACTCTACTAGTGTGTTCTGTATTGTACTCTACTAAACTCTACTAGTGTGTTCTGTATTGTACTCTACTAAACTCTACTAGTGTGTTCTGTATTGTACTCTACTAAACTCTACTAGTGTGTTCTGTATTGTACTCTACTATTGTGTTCTGCATTGTACTCTACTGGTGTGTTCTGTATTGTACTCTACTAAACTCTACTAGTGTGTTCTGTATTGTACTCTACTGGTGTGTTCTGTATTATACTCTACTAGTGTGTTCTGTATTGTACTCTACTGGTGTGTTCTGTATTGTACTCTACTAGTGTGTTCTGTATTGTATTCTACTAGTGTGTTCTGTATTGTACTCTACTAGTGTGTTCTGTATTGTACTCTACTAAACTCTACTAGTGTGTTCTGTATCATACTCTACTAGTGTGTTCTGTATTGTACTCTACTAAACTCTACTGGTGTGTTCTGTATTATACTCTACTAGTGTGTTCTGTATTGTACTCTACTAAACTCTACTAGTGTGTTCTGTATTGTACTCTACTAAACTCTACTAGTGTGTTCTGTATTATACTCTACTAGTGTGTTCTGTATTGTACTCTACTAGTGTGTTCTGTATTGTACTCTACTAGTGTGTTCTGTATTGTACTCTACTAGTGTGTTCTGTATTATACTCTACTAGTGTGTTCTGTATTGTACTCTACTAAACTCTACTAGTGTGTTCTGTATTGTACTCTACTAAACTCTACTAGTGTGTTCTGTATTGTACTCTACTAGTGTGTTCTGTATTGTACTCTACTAAACTCTACTAGTGTGTTCTGTATTGTACTCTACTAGTGTGTTCTGTATTGTACTCTACTAAACTCTACTAGTGTGTTCTGTATTGTACTCTACTAAACTCTACTAGTGTGTTCTGTATTGTACTCTACTAGTGTGTTCTGTATTATACTCTACTAGTGTGTTCTGTATTGTACTCTACTAAACTCTACTAGTGTGTTCTGTATTGTACACTACTAAACTCTACTAGTGTGTTCTGTATTGTACTCTACTAAACTCTACTAGTGTGTTCTGTATTGTACTCTACTGGTGTGTTCTGTATTGTACTCCACTAAACTCTACTAGTGTGTTCTGTATTGTACTCTACTAAACTCTACTGGTGTGTTCTGTATTGTACTCTACTAAACTCTACTAGTGTGTTCTGTATTGTACTCTACTGGTGTGTTCTGTATTGTACTCTACTAGTGTGTTCTGTATATTACTCTACTAGTGTGTTCTGTATTGTACTCTACTAAACTCTACTAGTGTGTTCTGTATTGTACTCTACTGGTGTGTTCTGTATTGTACTCTACTAGTGTGTTCTGTATTGTACTCTACTAGTGTGTTCTGTATTGTACTCTACTAGTGTGTTCTGTATTGTACTCTACTAGTGTGTTCTGTATTGTACTCTACTAGTGTGTTCTGTATTGTACTCTACTAAACTCTACTAGTGTGTTCTGTATTGTACTCTACTAGTGTGTTCTGTATTGTACTCTACTAGTGTGTTCTGTATTGTACTCTACTAGTGTGTTCTGTATTGTACTCTACTAAACTCTACTAGTGTGTTCTGTATTGTACTCTACTGGTGTGTTCTGTATTGTACTCTACTAGTGTTTTCTTTATTGTACTCTACTAGTGTGTTCTGTATTGTACTCTACTAAACTCTACTAGTGTGTTCTGTATTGTACTCTACTAAAATCTACTCGTGTGTTCTGTATTGTACTCTACTGGTGTGTTCTGTATTGTACTCTACTAAACTCTACTAGTGTGTTCTGTATTATACTCTACTGGTGTGTTCTGTATTGTACTCTACTAAACTCTACTGGTGTGTTCTGTATTGTACTCTACTAAACTCTACTAGTGTGTTCTGTATTGTACTCTACTGGTGTGTTCTGTATTGTACTCTACTAGTGTGTTCTGTATTGTACTCTACTGGTGTGTTCTGTATTGTACTCTACTAAACTCTACTAGTGTGTTCTGTATTGTACTCTACTAGTGTGTTCTGTATTGTACTCTACTAAACTCTACTAGTGTGTTCTGTATTGTACTCTACTGGTGTGTTCTGTATTGTACTCCACTAAACTCTACTAGTGTGTTCTGTATTGTACTCTACTAAACTCTACTGGTGTGTTCTGTATTGTACTCTACTAGTATGTTCTGTATTGTACTCTACTAGTGCGTTCTGTATTGTACTCTACTAAACTCTACTAGTGTGTTCTGTATTGTACTCTACTGTTGTGTTCTGTATTGTACTCTACTAGTGTGTTCTGTATTGTACTCTACTAGTGTGTTCTGTATTGTACTCTACTAAACTCTACTAGTGTGTTCTGTATTGTACTCTACTGGTGTGTTCTGTATTGTACTCTATTAAACTCTACTAGTGTGTTCTGTATTGTACTCTACTAGTGTGTTCTGTATTGTACTCTACTAGTGTGTTCTGTATTGTACTCTACTAGTGTGTTCTGTATTGTACTCTACTAAACTCTACTAGTGTGTTCTGTATTGTACTCTACTAGTGTGTTCTGTATTGTACTCTACTAGTGTGTTCTGTATTGTACTCTACTAAACTCTACTAGTGTGTTCTGTATTGTACTCTACTGGTGTGTTCTGTATTGTACTCTACTAGTGTGTTCTGTATTGTACTCTACTATTGTGTTCTGTATTGTACTCTACTAAACTCTACTAGTGTGTTCTGTATTGTACTCTACTAAACTCTACTAGTGTGTTCTGTATTGTACTCTACTGGTGTGTTCTGTATTGTACTCTACTAAACTCTACTAGTGTGTTCTGTATTATACTCTACTGGTGTGTTCTGTATTGTACTCTACTAAACTCTACTGGTGTGTTCTGTATTGTACTCTACTAAACTCTACTAGTGTGTTCTGTATTGTACTCTACTGGTGTGTTCTGTATTGTACTCTACTAGTGTGTTCTGTATTGTACTCTACTGGTGTGTTCTGTATTGTACTCTACTAAACTCTACTAGTGTGTTCTGTATTGTACTCTACTGGTGTGTTCTGTATTGTACTCCACTAAACTCTACTAGTGTGTTCTGTATTGTACTCCACTAAACTCTACTGGTGTGTTCTGTATTGTACTCTACTAAACTCTACTAGTGTGTTCTGTATTGTACTCTACTAGTGTGTTCTGTATTGTACTCTACTAAACTCTACTAGTGTGTTCTGTATTGTACTCTACTGGTGTGTTCTGTATTGTACTCCACTAAACTCTACTGGTGTGTTCTGTATTGTACTCTACTAAACTCTACTAGTGTGTTCTGTATTGTACTCCACTAAACTCTACTAGTGTGTTCTGTATTGTACTCCACTAAACTCTACTAGTGTGTTCTGTATTGTACTCTACTAGTGTGTTCTGTATTGTACTCTACTAGTGTGTTCTGTATTGTACTCTACTAAACTCTACTAGTGTGTTCTGTATTGTACTCTACTAAACTCTACTAGTGTGTTCTGTATTGTACTCTACTAAACTCTACTAGTGTGTTCTGTATTGTACTCTACTAAACTCTACTAGTGTGTTCTGTATTGTACTCTACTGGTGTGTTCTGTATTGTACTCCACTAAACTCTACTAGTGTGTTCTGTATTGTACTCTACTAAACTCTACTGGTGTGTTCTGTATTGTACTCTACTAGTATGTTCTGTATTGTACTCTACTAGTGTGTTCTGTATTGTACTCTACTAAACTCTACTAGTGTGTTCTGTATTGTACTCTACTGTTGTGTTCTGTATTGTACTCTACTAGTGTGTTCTGTATTGTACTCTACTAGTGTGTTCTGTAATGTACTCTACTAAACTCTACTGGTGTGTTCTGTATTGTACTCTACTAGTGTGTTCTGTATTGTACTCTACTAGTGTGTTCTGTATTGTACTCTACTAAACTCTACTAGTGTGTTCTGTATTGTACTCTACTAAACTCTACTAGTGTGTTCTGTATTGTACTCTACTGGTGTGTTCTGTATTGTACTCTACTAGTGTGTTCTGTATTGTACTCTACTGGTGTGTTCTGTATTGTACTCTACTAGTGTGTTCTGTATTGTACTCTACTAAACTCTACTAGTGTGTTCTGTATTGTACTCTACTAAACTCTACTAGTGTGTTCTGTATTATACTCTACTGGTGTGTTCTGTATTGTACTCTACTAAACTCTACTAGTGTGTTCTGTATTATACTCTACTGGTGTGTTCTGTATTGTACTCTACTAAACTCTACTGGTGTGTTCTGTATTGTACTCTACTAAACTCTACTAGTGTGTTCTGTATTGTACTCTACTGGTGTGTTCTGTATTGTACTCTACTAGTGTGTTCTGTATTGTACTCTACTGGTGTGTTCTGTATTGTACTCTACTAAACTCTACTAGTGTGTTCTGTATTGTACTCTACTAGTGTGTTCTGTATTGTACTCTACTAAACTCTACTGGTGTGTTCTGTATTGTACTCTACTGGTGTGTTCTGTATTGTACTCTACTAAACTCTACTAGTGTGTTCTGTATTGTACTCTACTAGTGTGTTCTGTATTGTACTCTACTAGTGTGTTCTGTATTATACTCTACTGGTGTGTTCTGTATTGTACTCTACTAGTGTGTTCTGTATTGTACTCTACTGGTGTGTTCTGTATTGTACTCTACTAGTGTGTTCTGTATTGTACTCTACTAGTGTGTTCTGTATTATACTCTACTAGTGTGTTCTGTATTGTACTCTACTAGTGTGTTCTGTATTGTACTCTACTGGTGTGTTCTGTATTGTACTCTACTAGTGTGTTCTGTATTGTACTCTACTAGTGTGTTCTGTATTATACTCTACTGGTGTGTTCTGTATTGTACTCTACTAGTGTGTTCTGTATTGTACTCTACTAGTGTGTTCTGTATTGTACTCTACTAGTGTGTTCTGTATTGTACTCTACTAGTGTGTTCTGTATTGTACTCTACTAAACTCTACTAGTGTGTTCTGTATTGTACTCTACTAGTGTGTTCTGTATTATACTCTACTGGTGTGTTCTGTATTGTACTCTACTAGTGTGTTCTGTATTATACTCTACTGGTGTGTTCTGTATTGTACTCTACTAGTGTGTTCTGTATTGTACTCTACTAAACTCTACTAGTGTGTTCTGTATTTTACTCTACTAGTGTGTTCTGTATTATACTCTACTGGTGTGTTCTGTATTGTACTCTACTAAACTCTACTGGTGTGTTCTGTATTATACTCTACTAGTGTGTTCTGTATTGTACTCTACTAGTGTGTTCTGTATTGTACTCTACTGGTGTGTTCTGTATTGTACTCTACTAAACTCAACTAGTGTGTTCTGTATTGTACTCTACTAAACTCTACTAGTGTGTTCTGTATTATACTCTACTAGTGTGTTCTGTATTGTACTCTACTAGTGTGTTCTGTATTGTACTCTACTAAACTCTACTAGTGTGTTCTGTATTGTACTCTACTAAACTCTACTAGTGTGTTCTGTATTATACTCTACTAGTGTGTTCTGTATTATACTCTACTAGTGTGTTCTGTATTGTACTCTACTAGTGTGTTCTGTATTATACTCTACTGGTGTGTTCTGTATTGTACTCTACTAAACTCTACTAGTGTGTTCTGTATTGTACTCTACTGGTGTGTTCTGTATTATACTCTACTAGTGTGTTCTGTATTGTACTCTACTAGTGTGTTCTGTATTGTACTCTACTAGTGTGTTCTGTATTGTACTCTACTAAACTCTACTAGTGTGTTCTGTATTGTACTCTCCTAAACTCTACTAGTGTGTTCTGTATTGTACTCTACTGGTGTGTTCTGTATTGTACTCTACTAGTGTGTTCTGTATTGTACTCTACTAGTGTGTTCTGTATTGTACTCTACTAGTGTGTTCTGTATTGTACTCTACTAAACTCTACTGGTGTATTCTGTATTATACTCTACTAGTGTGTTCTGTATTGTACTCTACTAAACTCTACTAGTGTGTTCTGTATTATACTCTACTAGTGTGTTCTGTATTGTACTCTACTAGTGTGTTCTGTATTATACTCTACTAGTGTGTTCTGTATTGTACTCTACTAAACTCTACTAGTGTGTTCTGTATTATACTCTACAAGTGTGTTCTGTATTGTACTCTACTAGTGTGTTCTGTATTGTACTCTACTAAACTCTACTAGTGTGTTCTGTATTGTACTCTACTAAACTCTACTAGTGTGTTCTGTATTGTACTCTACTAAACTCTACTAGTGTGTTCTGTATTGTACTCTACTAAACTCTACTAGTGTGTTCTGTATTGTACTCTACTGGTGTGTTCTGTATTGTACTCTACTAAACTCTACTGGTGTGTTCTGTATTGTACTCCACTAAACTCTACTAGTGTGTTCTGTATTATACTCTACTGGTGTGTTCTGTATTGTACTCTACTAGTGTGTTCTGTATTGTACTCTACTGGTGTGTTCTGTATTGTACTCTACTAGTGTGTTCTGTATTGTACTCTACTGGTGTGTTCTGTATTATACTCTGCTAGTGTGTTCTGTATTGTACTCTACTAGTGTGTTCTGTATTGTACTCTACTAGTGTGTTCTGTATTGTACTCTACTAAACTCTACTAGTGTGTTCTGTATTGTACTCTACTAAACTCTACTGGTGTGTTCTGTATTGTACTCTACTAGTGTGTTCTGTATTGTACTCTACTAAACTCTACTGGTGTGTTCTGTATTGTACTCTACTAAACTCTACTAGTGTGTTCTGTATTGTACTCTACTAGTGTGTTCTGTATTGTACTCTACTAGTGTGTTCTGTATTGTACTCTACTAGTGTGTTCTGTATTGTACT
Organism: Salvelinus fontinalis; assembly: GCF_029448725.1. NCBI lineage: Eukaryota > Metazoa > Chordata > Actinopteri > Salmoniformes > Salmonidae > Salvelinus > Salvelinus fontinalis. Next base: position 707,612 of record NC_074671.1, read on the forward strand.
CTACTAAACTCTACTAGTGTGTTCTGTATTGTACTCTACTAGTGTGTTCTGTATTGTACTCTACTAGTGTGTTCTGTATTGTACTCTACTAAACTCTACTAGTGTGTTCTGTATTGTACTCTACTGGTGTGTTCTGTATTGTACTCTACTAGTGTGTTCTGTATTGTACTCTACTAGTGTGTTCTGTATTGTACTCTACTAAACTCTACTAGTGTGTTCTGTATTGTACTCTACTAAACTCTACTAGTGTGTTCTGTATTGTACTCTACTGGTGTGTTCTGTATTGTACTCTACTAGTGTGTTCTGTATTGTACTCTACTATTGTGTTCTGTATTGTACTCTACTAAACTCTACTAGTGTGTTCTGTATTGTACTCTACTAAACTCTACTAGTGTGTTCTGTATTGTACTCTACTGGTGTGTTCTGTATTGTACTCTACTAAACTCTACTAGTGTGTTCTGTATTATACTCTACTGGTGTGTTCTGTATTGTACTCTACTAAACTCTACTGGTGTGTACTGTATTGTACTCTACTAAACTCTACTAGTGTGTTCTGTATTGTACTCTACTGGTGTGTTCTGTATTGTACTCTACTAGTGTGTTCTGTATTGTACTCTACTGGTGTGTTCTGTATTGTACTCTACTAAACTCTACTAGTGTGTTCTGTATTGTACTCTACTGGTGTGTTCTGTATTGTACTCCACTAAACTCTACTAGTGTGTTCTGTATTGTACTCCACTAAACTCTACTGGTGTGTTCTGTATTGTACTCTACTAAACTCTACTAGTATGTTCTGTATTGTACTCTACTAGTGTGTTCTGTATTGTACTCTACTAAACTCTACTAGTGTGTTCTGTATTGTACTCTACTGGTGTGTTCTGTATTGTACTCCACTAAACTCTACTGGTGTGTTCTGTATTGTACTCTACTAAACTCTACTAGTGTGTTCTGTATTGTACTCCACTAAACTCTACTAGTGTGTTCTGTATTGTACTCCACTAAACTCTACTAGTGTGTTCTGTATTGTACTCTACTAGTGTGTTCTGTATTGTACTCTACTAGTGTGTTCTGTATTGTACTCTACTAAACTCTACTAGTGTGTTCTGTATTGTACTCTACTAAACTCTACTAGTGTGTTCTGTATTGTACTCTACTAAACTCTACTAGTGTGTTCTGTATTGTACTCTACTATTGTGTTCTGCATTGTACTCTACTGGTGTGTTCTGTATTGTACTCTACTAAACTCTACTAGTGTGTTCTGTATTGTACTCTACTGGTGTGTTCTGTATTATACTCTACTAGTGTGTTCTGTATTGTACTCTACTGGTGTGTTCTGTATTGTACTCTACTAGTGTGTTCTGTATTGTACTCTACTAGTGTGTTCTGTATTGTACTCTACTAGTGTGTTCTGTATTGTACTCTACTAAACTCTACTAGTGTGTTCTGTATCATACTCTACTAGTGTGTTCTGTATTGTACTCTACTAAACTCTACTGGTGTGTTCTGTATTATACTCTACTAGTGTGTTCTGTATTGTACTCTACTAAACTCTACTAGTGTGTTCTGTATTGTACTCTACTAAACTCTACTAGTGTGTTCTGTATTATACTCTACTAGTGTGTTCTGTATTGTACTCTACTAGTGTGTTCTGTATTGTACTCTACTAGTGTGTTCTGTATTGTACTCTACTAGTGTGTTCTGTATTATACTCTACTAGTGTGTTCTGTATTGTACTCTACTAAACTCTACTAGTGTGTTCTGTATTGTACTCTACTAAACTCTACTAGTGTGTTCTGTATTGTACTCTACTAGTGTGTTCTGTATTGTACTCTACTAAACTCTACTAGTGTGTTCTGTATTGTACTCTACTATACTCTACTAGTGTGTTCTGTATTGTACTCTACTAGTGTGTTCTGTATTGTACTCTACTAAACTCTACTAGTGTGTTCTGTATTGTACTCTACTAAACTCTACTAGTGTGTTCTGTATTGTACTCTACTAGTGTGTTCTGTATTATACTCTACTAGTGTGTTCTGTATTGTACTCTACTAAACTCTACTAGTGTGTTCTGTATTGTACACTACTAAACTCTACTAGTGTGTTCTGTATTGTACTCTACTAAACTCTACTAGTGTGTTCTGTATTGTACTCTACTGGTGTGTTCTGTATTGTACTCCACTAAACTCTACTAGTGTGTTCTGTATTGTACTCTACTAAACTCTACTGGTGTGTTCTGTATTGTACTCTACTAAACTCTACTAGTGTGTTCTGTATTGTACTCTACTGGTGTGTTCTGTATTGTACTCTACTAGTGTGTTCTGTATTTTACTCTACTAGTGTGTTCTGTATTGTACTCTACTAAACTCTACTAGTGTGTTCTGTATTGTACTCTACTGGTGTGTTCTGTATTGTACTCTACTAGTGTGTTCTGTATTGTACTCTACTAGTGTGTTCTGTATTGTACTCTACTAGTGTGTTCTGTATTGTACTCTACTAGTGTGTTCTGTATTGTACTCTACTAGTGTGTTCTGTATTGTACTCTACTAAACTCTACTAGTGTGTTCTGTATTGTACTCTACTAGTGTGTTCTGTATTGTACTCTACTAGTGTGTTCTGTATTGTACTCTACTAGTGTGTTCTGTATTGTACTCTACTAAACTCTACTAGTGTGTTCTGTATTGTACTCTACTGGTGTGTTCTGTATTGTACTCTACTAGTGTTTTCTTTATTGTACTCTACTAGTGTGTTCTGTATTGTACTCTACTAAACTCTACTAGTGTGTTCTGTATTGTACTCTACTAAAATCTACTAGTGTGTTCTGTATTGTACTCTACTGGTGTGTTCTGTATTGTACTCTACTAAACTCTACTAGTGTGTTCTGTATTATACTCTACTGGTGTGTTCTGTATTGTACTCTACTAAACTCTACTGGTGTGTTCTGTATTGTACTCTACTAAACTCTACTAGTGTGTTCTGTATTGTACTCTACTGGTGTGTTCTGTATTGTACTCTACTAGTGTGTTCTGTATTGTACTCTACTGGTGTGTTCTGTATTGTACTCTACTAAACTCTACTAGTGTGTTCTGTATTGTACTCTACTAGTGTGTTCTGTATTGTACTCTACTAAACTCTACTAGTGTGTTCTGTATTGTACTCTACTGGTGTGTTCTGTATTGTACTCTACTAAACTCTACTAGTGTGTTCTGTATTGTACTCTACTGGTGTGTTCTGTATTGTACTCCACTAAACTCTACTAGTGTGTTCTGTATTGTACTCTACTAAACTCTACTGGTGTGTTCTGTATTGTACTCTACTAGTATGTTCTGTATTGTACTCTACTAGTGTGTTCTGTATTGTACTCTACTAAACTCTACTAGTGTGTTCTGTATTGTACTCTACTGTTGTGTTCTGTATTGTACTCTACTAGTGTGTTCTGTATTGTACTCTACTAGTGTGTTCTGTATTGTACTCTACTAAACTCTACTAGTGTGTTCTGTATTGTACTCTACTGGTGTGTTCTGTATTGTACTCTATTAAACTCTACTAGTGTGTTCTGTATTGTACTCTACTAGTGTGTTCTGTATTGTACTCTACTAGTGTGTTCTGTATTGTACTCTACTAGTGTGTTCTGTATTGTACTCTACTAAACTCTACTAGTGTGTTCTGTATTGTACTCTAATAGTGTGTTCTGTATTGTACTCTACTAGTGTGTTCTGTATTGTACTCTACTAAACTCTACTAGTGTGTTCTGTATTGTACTCTACTGGTGTGTTCTGTATTGTACTCTACTAGTGTGTTCTGTATTGTACTCTACTATTGTGTTCTGTATTGTACTCTACTAAACTCTACTAGTGTGTTCTGTATTGTACTCTACTAAACTCTACTAGTGTGTTCTGTATTGTACTCTACTGGTGTGTTCTGTATTGTACTCTACTAAACTCTACTAGTGTGTTCTGTATTATACTCTACTGGTGTGTTCTGTATTGTACTCTACTAAACTCTACTGGTGTGTTCTGTATTGTACTCTACTAAACTCTACTAGTGTGTTCTGTATTGTACTCTACTGGTGTGTTCTGTATTGTACTCTACTAGTGTGTTCTGTATTGTACTCTACTGGTGTGTTCTGTATTGTACTCTACTAAACTCTACTAGTGTGTTCTGTATTGTACTCTACTGGTGTGTTCTGTATTGTACTCCACTAAACTCTACTAGTGTGTTCTGTATTGTACTCCACTAAACTCTACTGGTGTGTTCTGTATTGTACTCTACTAAACTCTACTAGTGTGTTCTGTATTGTACTCTACTAGTGTGTTCTGTATTGTACTCTACTAAACTCTACTAGTGTGTTCTGTATTGTACTCTACTGGTGTGTTCTGTATTGTACTCCACTAAACTCTACTGGTGTGTTCTGTATTGTACTCTACTAAACTCTACTAGTGTGTTCTGTATTGTACTACACTAAACTCTACTAGTGTGTTCTGTATTGTACTCCACTAAACTCTACTAGTGTGTTCTGTATTGTACTCTACTAGTGTGTTCTGTATTGTACTCTACTAGTGTGTTCTGTATTGTACTCTACTAAACTCTACTAGTGTGTTGTGTATTGTACTCTACTAAACTCTACTAGTGTGTTCTGTATTGTACTCTACTAAACTCTACTAGTGTGTTCTGTATTGTACTCTACTAAACTCTACTAGTGTGTTCTGTATTGTACTCTACTGGTGTGTTCTGTATTGTACTCCACTAAACTCTACTAGTGTGTTCTGTATTGTACTCTACTAAACTCTACTGGTGTGTTCTGTATTGTACTCTACTAGTATGTTCTGTATTGTACTCTACTAGTGTGTTCTGTATTGTACTCTACTAAACTCTACTAGTGTGTTCTGTATTGTACTCTACTGTTGTGTTCTGTATTGTACTCTACTAGTGTGTTCTGTATTGTACTCTACTAGTGTGTTCTGTATTGTACTCTACTAAACTCTACTAGTGTGTTCTGTATTGTACTCTACTGGTGTGTTCTGTATTGTACTCTATTAAACTCTACTAGTGTGTTCTGTATTGTACTCTACTAGTGTGTTCTGTATTGTACTCTACTAGTGTGTTCTGTATTGTACTCTACTAGTGTGTTCTGTATTGTACTCTACTAAACTCTACTAGTGTGTTCTGTATTGTACTCTACTAGTGTGTTCTGTATTGTACTCTACTAGTGTGTTCTGTATTGTACTCTACTAAACTCTACTAGTGTGTTCTGTATTGTACTCTACTGGTGTGTTCTGTATTGTACTCTACTAGTGTGTTCTGTATTGTACTCTACTATTGTGTTCTGTATTGTACTCTACTAAACTCTACTAGTGTGTTCTGTATTGTACTTTACTAAACTCTACTAGTGTGTTCTGTATTGTACTCTACAGGTGTGTTCTGTATTGTACTCTACTAAACTCTACTAGTGTGTTCTGTATTATACTCTACTGGTGTGTTCTGTATTGTACTCTACTAAACTCTACTGGTGTGTTCTGTATTGTACTCTACTAAACTCTACTAGTGTGTTCTGTATTGTACTCTACTGGTGTGTTCTGTATTGTACTCTACTAGTGTGTTCTGTATTGTACTCTACTGGTGTGTTCTGTATTGTACTCTACTAAACTCTACTAGTGTGTTCTGTATTGTACTCTACTGGTGTGTTCTGTATTGTACTCCACTAAACTCTACTAGTGTGTTCTGTATTGTACTCCACTAAACTCTACTGGTGTGTTCTGTATTGTACTCTACTAAACTCTACTAGTGTGTTCTGTATTGTACTCTACTAGTGTGTTCTGTATTGTACTCTACTAAACTCTACTAGTGTGTTCTGTATTGTACTCTACTGGTGTGTTCTGTATTGTACTCCACTAAACTCTACTGGTGTGTTCTGTATTGTACTCTACTAAACTCTACTAGTGTGTTCTGTATTGTACTCCACTAAACTCTACTAGTGTGTTCTGTATTGTACTCCACTAAACTCTACTAGTGTGTTCTGTATTGTACTCTACTAGTGTGTTCTGTATTGTACTCTACTAGTGTGTTCTGTATTGTACTCTACTAAACTCTACTAGTGTGTTCTGTATTGTACTCTACTGGTGTGTTCTGTATTGTACTCTACTAGTGTGTTCTGTATTGTACTCTACTGGTGTGTTCTGTATTGTACTCTACTAAACTCTACTAGTGTGTTCTGTATTGTACTCTACTGGTGTGTTCTGTATTGTACTCCACTAAACTCTACTAGTGTGTTCTGTATTGTACTCCACTAAACTCTACTGGTGTGTTCTGTATTGTACTCTACTAAACTCTACTAGTGTGTTCTGTATTGTACTCTACTAGTGTGTTCTGTATTGTACTCTACTAAACTCTACTAGTGTGTTCTGTATTGTACTCTACTGGTGTGTTCTGTATTGTACTCCACTAAACTCTACTGGTGTGTTCTGTATTGTACTCTACTAAACTCTACTAGTGTGTTCTGTATTGTACTCCACTAAACTCTACTAGTGTGTTCTGTATTGTACTCCACTAAACTCTACTAGTGTGTTCTGTATTGTACTCTACTAGTGTGTTCTGTATTGTACTCTACTAGTGTGTTCTGTATTGTACTCTACTAAACTCTACTAGTGTGTTCTGTATTGTACTCTACTAAACTCTACTAGTGTGTTCTGTATTGTACTCTACTAAACTCTACTAGTGTGTTCTGTATTGTACTCTACTAAACTCTACTAGTGTGTTCTGTATTGTACTCTACTATTGTGTTCTGCATTGTACTCTACTGGTGTGTTCTGTATTGTACTCTACTAAACTCTACTAGTGTGTTCTGTATTGTACTCTACTGGTGTGTTCTGTATTATACTCTACTAGTGTGTTCTGTATTGTACTCTACTGGTGTGTTCTGTATTGTACTCTACTAGTGTGTTCTGTATTGTACTCTACTAGTGTGTTCTGTATTGTACTCTACTAAACTCTACTGGTGTGTTCTGTATTATACTCTACTAGTGTGTTCTGTATTTTACTCTACTAAACTCTACTAGTGTGTTCTGTATTGTACTCTACTAAACTCTACTAGTGTGTTCTGTATTATACTCTACTAGTGTGTTCTGTATTGTACTCTACTAAACTCTACTAGTGTGTTCTGTATTATACTCTACTAGTGTGTTCTGTATTTTACTCTACTAAACTCTACTAGTGTGTTCTGTATTGTACTCTACTAAACTCTACTAGTGTGTTCTGTATTATACTCTACTAGTGTGTTCTGTATTGTACTCTACTAAACTCTACTAGTGTGTTCTGTATTGTACTCTACTAAACTCTACTAGTGTGTTCTGTATTGTACTCTACTAGTGTGTTCTGTATTGTACTCTACTAAACTCTACTAGTGTGTTCTGTATTGTACTCTACTATACTCTACTAGTGTGTTCTGTATTGTACTCTACTAAACTCTACTAGTGTGTTCTGTATTGTACTCTACTAGTGTGTTCTGTATTGTACTCTACTAAACTCTACTAGTGTGTTCTGTATTGTTCTCTACTAAACTCTACTAGTGTGTTCTGTATTGTACTCTACTAAACTCTACTAGTGTATTCTGTATTGTACTCTACTAGTGTGTTCTGTATTATACTCTACTAGTGTGTTCTGTATTGTACTCTACTAAACTCTACTAGTGTGTTCTGTATTGTACTCTACTAAACTCTACTAGTGTGTTCTGTATTGTACTCTACTAAACTCTACTAGTGTATTCTGTATTGTACTCTACTAGTGTGTTCTGTATTATACTCTACTAGTGTGTTCTGTATTGTACTCTACAAAACTCTACTGGCGTGTTCTGTATTGTACTCTACTAGTGTGTTCTGTATTATACTCTACTGGTGTGTTCTGTATTGTACTCTACTAGTGTGTTCTGTATTGTACTCTACTAGTGTGTTCTGTATTGTACTCTACTAAACTCTACTGGTGTGTTCTGTATTGTACTCTACTGGTGTGTTCTGTATTGTACTCTACTAGTGTGTTCTGTATTATACTCTACTAGTGTGTTCTGTATTGTACTCTACTAAACTCTACTGGTGTGTTCTGTATTGTACTCTACTGGTGTGTTCTGTATTGTACTCTACTAAACTCTACTAGTGTGTTCTGTATTATACTCTACTAGTGTGTTCTGTATTATACTCTACTGGTGTGTTCTGTATTGTACTCTACTAGTGTGTTCTGTATTGTACTCTACTAAACTCTACTGGCGTGTTCTGTATTATACTCTACTAGTGTGTTCTGTATTGTACTCTACTGGTGTGTTCTGTATTGTACTCTACTAAACTCTACTAGTGTGTTCTGTATTGTACTCTACTAAACTCTGCTAGTGTGTTCTGTATTGTACTCTACTGGTGTGTTCTGTATTATACTCTACTAGTGTGTTCTGTATTGTACTCTACTAAACTCTACTGGTGTGTTCTGTATTGTACTCTACTGGTGTGTTCTGTATTGTACTCTACTAGTGTGTTCTGTATTGTACTCTACTGGTGTGTTCTGTATTGTACTCTACTAGTGTGTTCTGTATTGTACTCTACTAAACTCTACTGGTGTGTTCTGTATTATACTCTACTAGTGTGTTCTGTATTGTACTCTACTAGTGTGTTCTGTATTGTACTCTACTAAACTCTACTGGTGTGTTCTGTATTATACTCCACTAGTGTGTTCTGTATTGTACTCTACTAGTGTGTTCTGTATTGTACTCTACTAGTGTGTTCTGTATTATACTCTACTGGTGTGTTCTGTATTGTACTCTACTGGTGTGTTCTGTATTATACTCTACTGGTGTGTTCTGTATTGTACTCTACTAGTGTGTTCTGTATTGTACTCTACTAGTGTGTTCTGTATTGTACTCTACTAGTGTGTTCTGTATTGTACTCTACTGGTGTGTTCTGTATTGTACTCTACTAAACTCTACTAGTGTGTTCTGTATTGTACTCTACTGGTGTGTTCTGTATTGTACTCTACTAAACTCTACTAGTGTGTTCTGTATTGTACTCTACTGGTGTGTTCTGTATTGTACTCTACTAAACTCTACTAGTGTATTCTGTATTGTACTCTACTAGTGTTTTCTGTATTGTACTCTACTAAACTCTACTAGTGTGTTCTGTATTGTACTCTACTAAACTCTACTAGTGTGTTCTGTATTGTACTCTACTGGTGTGTTCTGTATTGTACTCTACTAGTGTGTTCTGTATTGTACTCTACTAGTGTGTTCTGTATTGTACTCTACTGGTGTGTTCTGTATTGTACTCTACTGGTGTGTTCTGTATTGTACTCTACTAGTGTGTTCTGTATTGTACTCTACTAAACTCTACTAGTGTGTTCTGTATTGTACTCTACTGGTGTGTTCTGTATTGTACTCTACTAGTGTGTTCTGTATTGTACTCTACTAGTGTGTTCTGTATTGTACTCTACTAGTGTGTTCTGTATTGTACTCTACTGGTGTGTTCTGTATTGTACTCTACTAAACTCTACTAGTGTGTTCTGTATTGTACTCTACTGGTGTGTTCTGTATTGTACTCTACTAAACTCTACTGGTGTGTTCTGTATTGTACTCTACTAAACTCTACTAGTGTGTTCTGTATTGTACTCTACTAAACTCTTCTAGTGTGTTCTGTATTATACTCTACTGGTGTGTTCTGTATTGTACTCTACTAGTGTGTTCTGTATTGTACTCTACTGGTGTGTTCTGTATTGTACTCTACTAGTGTGTTCTGTATTGTACTCTACTAGTGTGTTCTGTATTGTACTCTACTAGTGTGTTCTGTATTGTACTCTACTAAACTCTACTGGTGTGTTCTGTATTGTACTCTACTAGTGTATTCTGTATTGTACTCTACTAGTGTATTCTGTATTATACTCTACTAGTATATTCTGTATTGTACTCTACTAGACTCTCTTCTCTCTACAATAATAACTATGACAGAGACAGACAGACAGACCTCGCTCTACAATAATAACTATGATAGAGACAGAAAGACAGACCTCTCTCTACAGTAATCACTATGACAGAGACAGACAGACAGACAGACAGACCTCTACAATAATAACTATGACAGAGACAGACAGACCTCTCTCTACAATAATAACTATGACAGAGACAGACAGACCTCTCTCTACAGTAATAACTATGACAGAGACAGACAGACAGACAGACCTCTCTCTACAGTAATAACTATGACAGAGACAGACAGACAGATCTCTCTCTACAGTAATAACTATGACAGAGACAGACAGACAGACAGACCTCTCTCTACAGTAATAACTATGACAGAGACAGACAGACAGACCTCTCTCTACAATAATAACTATGACAGAGACAGACAGACCTCTCTCTACAATAATAACTATGACAGAGACAGACAGACCTCTCTCTACAGTAATAACTATGACAGAGACAGACCTCTCTCTACAGTAATAACCATGACAGAGTCAGACAGACCTCTCTCTACAGTAATAACTATGACAGAGTCAGACAGATCTCTCTTTACAGTAATAACTATGACAGAGACAGACAGACCTCAACAGTAATAACTATGACAGAGACAGAATGACAGACCTCTCTCTACGGTAAGAACCATAACAGAGACAGACAGACAGACCTCTACAGTAATAACTATGACAGAGACAGACAGACAGACCTCTCTCTACAATAATAACTATGACAGAGACAGACAGACAGACCTCTCTCTACAATAATAACTATGACAGAGACAGACAGACAGACCTCTAACTACAGTAATAACTATGACAGAGACAGACAGACCTCTCTCTACAGTAATAACCATGACAGAGACAGACAGACAGACAGACCTCTATAATAATAACTATGACAGAGACAGACAGACCTCTCTCTACAGTAATAACCATGACAGAGACAGACAGACAGACAGACCTCTATAATAATAACTATGACAGAGACAGACAGACCTCTCTATACTGTAATAACCATGACAGAGACAGACAGACAGACCTCTCTCTACAATAATAACTATGACATAGACAGACAGACCTCTCTATACAGTAATAACCATGACAGAGACAGACAGACAGACAGACCTCTCTCTACAGTAATAACCATGACAGAGACAGACAGACAGACAGACAGACCTCTCTCTACAGTAATAACCATGACAGAGACAGACAGACAGACCTCTCTCTACAGTAATAATCATAACACCTACTTCTGAGGGAGTGAGAGTTGAATCATATTAATCTTGAAAGGCTGAACAACTCACCAGGATGGAAGCCAGTATTGGTGTCTTAATGATCCACCAGAACATCTCTGTCTTTTCAATTATGTCCCAGCACCTGGTAACATATAGGTGACATCACATATATTATTACATATATCACAACACCTGGTAACATATAGGTGACATCACATATATTATTACATATATCACAACACCTGGTAACATATAGGTGACATCACATATATTATTACATATATCACAACACCTGGTAACATATAGGTGACATCACATATATTATTACATATATCACAACACCTGGTAACATATAGGTGACATCACATATATTATTACATATATCACAACACCTGGTAACATATAGGCGACATCATATATATTAATACATATATCACAACACCTGGTAACATATAGGTGACATCACATATATTATTACATATATCACAACACCTGGTAACATATAGGTGACATCACATATATTATTACATATATCACAACACCTGGTAACATATAGGTGACATCACATATATTATTACATATATCACAACACCTGGTAACATATAGGCGACATCATATATATTAATACATATATCACAACAACTGGTAACATATAGGTGACATCATATATATTATTACATATATCACAACACCTGGTAACATATAGGTGACATCACATCTATTATTACATATATCACAACACCTGGTAACATATAGGTGACATCACATATATTATTGCATATATCACAACACCTGGTAACATATAGGTGACATCACATATATTATTGCATATATCACAACACCTGGTAACATATAGGTGACATCACATATATTATTACATATATCACAACACCTGGTAACATATAGGTGACATCACATATATTATTGCATATATCACAACACCTGGTAACATATAGGTGACATCACATATATTATTGCATATATCACAACACCTGGTAACATATAGGTGACATCACATATATTATTGCATATATCACAACACCTGGTAACATATAGGTGACATCACATATATTATTGCATATATCACAACACCTGGTAACATATAGGTGACATAACATATAATATTACATATATCACAACACCTGGTAACATATACACTACTGTTCAAAAGTTTGTGGTCACTTAGAAATGTCCTTGTTTTTGAAAGAAAAGCACATTTTTTGTCTATTAAAATAACATTAAATTGATCAGAAATACAGTGTAGACATTGTTAATGTTGTAGCTGGAAACGGCAGATTTTTTATGGAATATCTACATAGGCGTACAGAGGCCCATTATCAGCAACCATCACTCCTGTGTTCCAATGGCACGTTGTGTTAGCTAATCTAAATGTATCATTTTAAAAGGCTAAATGATCATTAGAAAACTCTTTTGCAATTATGTTGTTCTGATTAACTTCTTGCGAATATAGGGGGTGCTGTTTCGACTTAGCATAAATCGGTCTCCAGATTAAACGGCTTCCTACTCAATTCTTGCTCGTACAATATGCATATTATTATTATTATTGGATAGAAAACACTCTCTAGTTTCTATAGCCGTTAGAATTTTGTCTCTGAGTGAAACAGAACTCATTCTACAGCACTTTTCATGACAGGGAGTGAGATTTCAGAAATCTTGGCCCCTGTTCCCAGGTCGGTTGTAAAGTCCCTGTAAATGCTATGGAGAAACAAACACTGCCTACGTCTTCCTCTGGATGTCAGTACGTGGTGACGCTTTGAATGGAGTCGATTGCGCAATCAGGGCCTCTATAAAACACCAAAGACCGGAAGTAGCTTTCTTTTCCTGCCTGCGCCTGACGCACGATGGACATCGGGCTTGCCTCCTTCCAAGCTGTTGTTTAGCCAGTAATATTTCTCCGGTCATGTTTTTACTCGTTATAGGTGTTAAAAACATCATAATGTAGTCAATTTAAACCGTTTTATAGCAATTTATATCCGTTTAGTGCGATTTTGAGGCATCGCTTTGTAATAGACTTTGAAGCTCCGGGCACGTTTCGGGGTCCCGGTCGTACGTTAGTGAGCATTTCGACGGACAAGTGGACATCTTTCGACCAAAAGAAGATTAGACCCAAGAAAGGATTCATTGCCCAAGAATCTGATGGAAGATCGCCTCATAGTAAGAAATATTTAAGATGATAAATCGTTGTTCTGTAGAAAAATGTCAAACGCACGTTCTGCCATTTTGTTAGATGTAGCTTTGCTTGGCGCAACCTGTATTGAAAAGTAAGGATAATTTAAAAAATGTAATTCCGCGATTGTATTAAGAATTAAATTGTCTATCAATCGCTGTCCACCCTATATTTTTTAGTCAAGTTTATGAGTATTTATGTATAAGACTAGATCACTGTCTAATATGGTGCACGACATTTTCTGACCAGCTGTGCTACTTTTGTCATTGTCTAACCATGATTTTGGTGGCTAAATATGCACATTTTCGAACAAACTGTATATGTATGTTGTAATTTTGATGTTACAGGAGTGTCATCTGAAGAATTCTGAGAAGGTTAGTGAAAAAATTAATATATTTTGGCGATGATACGATATCGCTCTCTTTGGCTAGAATCAGTGCTCGGGTAACGTTTGCGTATGTGGTATGCTAATATAACGATTTATTGTGTTTTCGCTGTAAGACACTTAGAAAATCTGAAATATTGTCTGTATTCACAGGATCTGTCTTTCAATTAGTGTATGCTGTGTATTTTTACAAAATGTTTTATGATTAGTAGTTAGGTAAACACGTTGCTCTATGTATTTATTCTAGTCCATTTGTGACGGTGGGTGCAATTGTAAACTATGATTTCTACCTGAAATATGCACATTTTTCTAACAAAACCTATCCTATACCATAAATATGTTATCAGACTGTCATCTGATGAGGTTTTTTCTTGGTTAGTGGCTATCAATATCTTAGTTTAGCCGAATTGGTGATAGCTACTGGTGTTGAGAGAAAATGGTGGACAAAGAAAAATTGTGATTTTTGCTAACGTGTTTAGCTAATAGATTTACATATTGTGTCTTCCCTGTAAAACATTTAAAAAATCTGAAATGGTGGCTTTATTCACAAGATCTGTATCTTTCATTAGGTGTCTTGGACTTGTGATTTAATGATATTTAGATGCTACTATTTAATTGTGACGCTATGCTAGCGATGCTAATCAGTGTGGGGGGGGTGGGGGGTGCTCCCAGATCCGGGGTAGAGGCTCGTTAGAGGTTAATAAACGGCTCACTATCCACTGCATGTGTACCAAACTCACTAAAAGTGACAGTAATAAAGCTTGTCTTGAAAGCCAAACCTTGACCCAGAAAATATAAAAAACTATCAGCCAATAACGAATCTTCCATTCCTCTCAAAGATTTTAGAAAAAGCTGTTGGGCAGCAACTCACTGCTTTCCTGAAGACAAACAATGTATACGAAACGCTTCAGTCTGGTTTTAGACCCAATCATAGCACTAAGACTGCACTTGTGAAACTGGTAAATTGACTTTTAATGGCGTCAGACCGAGGCTCCGCATCTGTCCTCGTGCTCCTGTTATGCTGATGAAGGAGGACCCAAAAGCGACGTAATAGAAACAGAGTCTTTATTCCAGTCTTAACCTGTTGGGGATGGGGGCGCTGTTTAGACTATTTATGCTAATGTGGCTAATTTTTTAAACGGCTTCCCACAAAATCCTTGATCGTACAATATGCATATTATTATTATTATTGGATAGAAAACAGTCTATAGTTTCTATAGGAGTTGAAATTTTGTCTCTAAGTGGAACAGAGCCCATTCTACAGCAATTTCCCTGACATGGAGTCAGATTTGAGAAACGTTGGCCACTTTTCTGAAGTCATTTAAAAGGGCTCTGTCGTTGCTATGACTATACGGACACTTCTTACGTCTTCCCCTGGATGCCTTTACGTGATGACGATTCCAACGGGCTCGATTGCTCGTTCACAGGCCCTACAAATGAAAAAAACCTTTAGCTAGCAAGTCTTTTCTTGCTGCGTAACGCGCGTGGAAGACACCGACCCTCTCCTGTTCCAAGCGTTAGTTTAGCCTGTTATATTTCTCCGGTCATCTTTTCACTCGTTATAGGAGTTACAAACATCACAAAGTAGTTAATTTAAAGCGTTTTATAGCAATTTATATCCGTTTAGTGCGATTTTGTGACATTTATTTTTGCAACGATGTGAAAAGTTGGGCACGCTTTTCAGTTCATCCCGAACGTAGTTGACATTTCCACATGGCAAGAGGACAGCTTTCCACCAAAAGACGATTTCTCCCAAGAAAGGATCCTTTGCCCAAGATACTGATGGAAGAACAGCTCAAGGTAGGACATTTTTATTATGATAAATCGTGTTTCTGTCGAAACATTTTAGTGGCTTAGGACGCCATGTTTTTTGACGTAGCTTCGCTTGGCGCAAACTGTATTGAAAAGTAAGGATAAATTAAAAAATGTAATAACGCAATTGTATTAAGAATTAAATTGTCTATCAATCCCTGTCCACCCTATATTTTTTAGTCACGTTTATGAGTATTTATGTATAAGAGTAGATCACTGTCTAAGTGGCGCAAGGACAAATTCTGACCAGCCGAGTTACATTTCACATTGTCTAACCATGATTTTGGTGGCTAAATATAAACATTTTCGATCAAACTGTATATGCATGTTGTAATGTGATGTTACAGGAGTGTCATCGGAAGAATTCTGAGAAGGTTAGTGAAAAAATTAATATCTTTTGGCGATGTTGACTTTTATCGCTCACTTTGGCTAGAATCAATGCTGGGCTGCTAATTGCTATGTGCTAAGCTAATATAACGATTTATTGTGTTTTCGCTGTAAGACACTTAGAAAATCTGAAATATTGTCTGTATTCACAGGATCTGTGTCTTTCGATTCGTGTATGCTGTGTATTTTTACGAAATGTTTGATGATTAGTAGTTAGGTAAACACGTTGCTCATTGTAATTATTCTAGTCCATTTGTGATGGTGGGTGCAATTGTAAACTATGCCATATACCTGAAATATGCACTTTTTTCTAACAAAACCTATCCCATACCATAAATATGTTATCAGACTGTCATCTAATGAGTTTTTTTGTTGGTTAGGGGCTATAAATATCTTAGTTTAGCCGAATTGGTGATGGCTACTGGTGTTGGTGGACAAATAAAAGATGGTGGAATATGCTAATGTGTTTTTAGGTAATAGATGTACATCTTTACATATTGTGTCTTCCCTGTAAAACATTTTAAAAATCGGAAATGTTGACTGGATTCATAAGATCTGTGTCTTTCATTAGCTGTATTGGACTTTAATGTGTGAAAGTTAAATATTTGAAAAAATTATTTTTTTTGAATTTCGCGGCACTGGTTTTTCAGTGGGGGGGGGGGGGTGTGCCGCTAGCGCCACGCTGATCCTAGACAGGTTAAACAAACAATGATGTTCCTGGATATTATCAAAGGTAATCCAAAACAGGAAACTGAAAACCTCTTGTCAGTAGAGAGGAACGACTGGAGACGCGACCACAGACTGCAGGTCGCTTCAGGAAGGCACAGACCGTAGCTGACATAGACACCTGCTCACACGCAGCTTCTGACAAATGCAAAAACACAACAGGGCGGAACAAGGACACAGAGCAGCTAACCTCAAACAAGAATCCGACAAAGACAGAAGCGGAAAACAGAGGGAGAAATAGGGACTCTAATCAGAGGGCAAAATAGGGGACAGGTGTGAAAGAGTAAATGAGGTCGTTAGGAGAATGAGAAACAGCTGGGAGCAAGAACGGAACGATAAAGAGAGAGAGCGGGAGAGGGAAAGAGGGAGGAGGAGAGAGAGAAATAGAAAGAGAGAAAGAACCTAATAAGACCAGCAGAGGGAAGCACAGGGACAAGACATGAAGATCAAAGACAAAACATGACAGTACCCCCCCACTCACCAAGCGCCTCCTGGCGCACTCGAGGAGGAACCCTGGCGGCGACGAAGGAAATCATCAATCAACGAACGGTCCAGCACGTCCCGAGAAGGAACCCCACTCCTCTCCTCAGGACCGTAACCCTCCCAATCCACTAAGTACTGGTGACCACGTCCCTGAGAACGCATGTCCATGATCCTCGTTCCTTGTAAATAGGTGCGCCCTCGACAAGGACGGGAGGGGGGGAGGGAAGACGAACGGGGGCGCGAAGAAAAGGCTTGACACAAGAGACATGGAAGACAGGGTGGACGCGACGAAGATGTCGCGGAAGAAGCAGTCGCACAGCGACAGGATTAACGACCTGAGAGACACGGAACGGACCAATGAACCGCGGAGTCAACTTGCGAGAAGCTGTCGTAAGGGAAAGGTTACGAGTTGAAAGCCACACTCTCTGACCGCGACAATACCTAGGACTCTTAATCCTACGTTTATTGGCGGCTCTCACAGTCCTCCCCGCAGACGAAGGCAGACCGGTAATAAAGTCTAAGGCGATCTGAGACCATGGTCGAGAAGAAATGGGAAGCGGTCTAAGACGACCGGCAGGAGGAGAGTTACCTGACTTAGTCTGCGCGCAGTCCGAACAAGCAGCCACGAAACGGCGCGTGTCCCGCTCCTGAGTAGGCCACCAAAACCGCTGGCGAATAGAAGCAAGCGTACCCCGAACGCCGGGGTGACCAGCTAACTTGGCAGAATGAGCCCACTGAAGAACAGCCAGACGAATAGAGACAGGAACGAACAGAAGGTTACTAGGACAAGCGCGCGGCGACGCAGTGTGAGTGAGTGCTTGCTTTACCTGTCTCTCAATTCCCCAGACAGTCAACCCGACAACCCGCCCTTCAGGGAGAATCCCCTCGGGTTCCGATGGCGACAAGCGATGAGAAAAGTAAGCGCAAGGATGAACCTTATCGTCAGACTGGAAGCGCTGGGACAGAATGGCTCCCACGCCCACCTCTGAAGCGTCAACCTCGACAATGAATTGTTTAGTGACGTCAGGAGTAACAAGGATAGGGGCGGATGTAAAACGCTTCTTGAGGAGATCAAAAGCTCCCTGGGCGGAACCGGACCACTTAAAGCAAGACTTGACAGAAGTCAGAGCTGTGAGAGGGGCAGCCACTTGACCGAAATTACGAATGAAACGCCGATAGAAATTAGCGAAACCGAGAAAGCGCTGTAACTCGACACGTGACTTAGGAACGGGCCAATCGCTGACATCCTGGACCTTAGCGGGATCCATCTGAATGCCTTCAGCAGACAGATAATCATCGAGAGCCTTACGTTCGGGAGCCGACAGAGAGAATAATCTACCCCGAGGAGAAGTGGTCCCCGGAAGGAGATCAATACAACAATCATACGACCGGTGAGGAGGAAGAGAGTTGGCTCTGGACCGACTGAAGACCGTGCGTAGATCATGATATTCCTCCGGCACTCCTGTCACATCACCAGGCTCCTCCTGAGTAGAGGGGACAGAAGAAACAGGAGGAATAGCAGACATTAAACACTTCACATGACAAGAAACGTTCCAGGATAGGATAGAATTACTAGACCAATTAATAGAAGGATTATGACATACTAGCCAGGGATGACCCAAAACAACAGGTGTAACAGGTGAACAAAAAATCAAAAAAGAAATGGTCTCACTGTGGTTACCAGATACTGTGAGGGTTAAAGGTAGTGTCTCATATCTGATACTGGGGAGAGGACTACCATCTAAGGCGAACATGGGTGTGATCCTCTCTAACTCTCTGAGAGGAATGTCATGTTTCCGAGCCCATGCTTCGTCCATAAAACAACCCTCAGCCCCAGAGTCTATCAAGGCACTGCAGGAAGCAGCCGACCCGGTCCAGCGTAGATGGACCGACAAGGTAGTACAGGATCTTGATGGAGAGACCTGAGTAGTAGCGCTCACCAGTAGCCCTCCGCTTACTGATGAGCTCTGGCCTTTAACTGGACATGACATGACAAAATGTCCAGCAGAACCGCAATAGAAGCAAAGGCGGTTGGTGATTCTCCGTTCCCTCTCCTTAGTCGAGATGTGAACACCTCCCAGCTGCATGGGCTCAGTCTCTGAGCCGATGGAAGGAGATGGTCGAGATGCGGAGAAGGGAAGCCCCGCTAACGCGAGCTCTCTTCCACGAGCTCGGTGACGAAGATCTACCCGTCGTTCTATGCGGATGGCGAGTGCAATCAACGAGTCCACGCTGGAAGGAACCTCCCGGGAGAGAATCTCATCCTTAACCTCAGCGTGGAGTCCCTCCAGAAAACGAGCGAGCAACGCCGGCTCGTTCCAGTCACTGGATGCAGCAAGAGTACGAAACTCTATAGAGTAATCCGTTATGGATCGATCACCTTGACATAGGGAAGCCAGACCCCTGGAAGCCTCCTTCCCAAAAACTGAACGATCAAAAACCCGTATCATCTCCTCCTTAAAGTTCTGATAAACGTCAGAACACTCAGCCCTTGCCTCCCAGATAGCTGTGCCCCACTCCCGAGCCCGCCCAGTAAGGAGTGATATGACGTAAGCGATCCGAGCTCTCTCTCCAGAGTATGTGTTGGGCTGGAGAGAGAACACAATATCACACTGGGTGAGAAAGGAGCGACACTCAGTGGGCTGTCCAGAGTAACATGGTGGATTATTAACCCTGGGTTCCGGAGACTCGGAAGACCAGGAAGTAGCTTGTGGTACGAGACGAAGACTCTGAAACTGTCCTGAGAGATCGGAAACCTGAGCGGCCAGGGTCTCAACGGCATGACGAGCAGCAGACAATTCCTGCTCGTGTCTGCCGAGCATTGCTCCCTGGAACTTGACGGTAGTGTAGAGAGAATCCGTAGTCGCTGGGTCCATTCTTGGTCGGATTCTTCTGTTATGCTGATGAAGGAGGACCCAAAAGCGACGTAATAGAAACAGAGTCTTTATTCCAGTCTTAAACAAACAATGATGTTCCTGGATATTATCAAAGGTAATCCAAAACAGGAAACTGAAAACCTCTTGTCAGTAGAGAGGAACGACTGGAGACGCGACCACAGACTGCAGGTCGCTTCAGGAAGGCACAGACCGTAGCTGACATAGACACCTGCTCACACGCAGCTTCTGACAAATGCAAAAACACAACAGGGCGGAACAAGGACACAGAGCAGCTAACCTCAAACAAGAATCCGACAAAGACAGAAGCGGAAAACAGAGGGAGAAATAGGGACTCAAATCAGAGGGCAAAATAGGGGACAGGTGTGAAAGAGTAAATGAGGTCGTTAGGAGAAAGAGAAACAGCTGGGAGCAGGAACGGAACGATAGAGAGAGAGAGCGGGGGAGGGAGAGAGGGAGGAGGAGAGAGAGGAATAGAAAGAGGGAAAGAACCTAATAAGACCAGCAGAGGGAAGCACAGGGACAAGACATGAAGATCAAAGACAAAACATGACAGCTCCTAGACCTTAGTGCTGCTTTGATACCATCAATCACCACATTCTTTTGGAGAGATTGGAAACCCTAATTGGTCTACACGGACAAGTTCTGGCCTGGTTTAGATCTTATCTGTCAAAAAGATATCAGTTTGTCTCTGTCGATGGTTTGTCCTCTGACAAATCAACTGTACATTTCGGTGTTCCTCAAGGCTCTGTTTTAGGACCACTATTGTTTTCACTATATATTTTACCTCTTGGTGATGTCTTTCGGAAACATAATGTTAACTTTCACCGCTATGCGGATGACACATAGCTGTGCATTTCAATGAAACCTGGCGAAGCCTCAAATTGCCCTCCAAGAAAGCTTGTGCTTCAGACATTGTGCTTCAGAAACTTCAGGAAGTGGATGGCGGCAAATGTTCCACTTTTACACTCGGACAAAACAGAGATGCTTGTTCTATGTCCCAAGAAACAAAGAGATCTTCTGTTGAATCTGACAATTAATCTTGATGGTTGTACAGTCGTCTCAAATAAAACTGTGAAGGACCTCGGCGTTACTCTGGACCCTGATCTCTCTTTTGATGAACATATCAAGACTGTTTCAAGGATAGCTTTCTTCCATCTACCTAACATTGCAAAAATCTGAAATGTTCTGTCCAAAAATGATGCAGAAAAATGTATCCATTCTTTTGTCACTTCTAGGTTAGACTACTGCAATGTTCTACTTTCCAGCTACCCGGATAAGTCACTAAATAAACTTCAGTTAGTGCTAAACACGGCTGCTAGAATTTTGACTAGAACCCAGAAATTTGATCATATTACTCCAGTGCTAGCCTCCCTACACTGGCTTCCTGTTAAGGCAAGGACTGATTTCAAGATTTTACTGCTAACCTACAAAGCATTACATGGGCTTGCTCCTGCCTATCTTTCTGATTTGGTCCTGCCGTACATACCTACATGTACGCTATGGTCACAAGACGCAGGTCTCCTAATTGTCCCTAGAATTTCTAAGCAAACAGCTGGAGGCAGGTCTTTCTCCTATAGAGCTAAATTTTTATGGAATGGTCTGCCTATCCATGTGAGAGACGCAGACTCGGTCTCAACCTTTAAGTCTTTATTGAAGACTCATCTCTTCAGTAGGTCCTATGATTGAGTGGAGTCTGGCCCAGGAGTGTGAAGGTCAACGGAAAGGCACTGGAGCAACGAACCGCCCTTGCTGTCTCTGCCTGGCCGGTTCCCCTCTCTCCACTGGGATTCTCTGCCTCTAACCCTATTACAGGGGCTGAGTCACTGACTTACTGGTGCTCTTTCATGCCGTCCCTCGAGGGGTGTGTCACTTGAGTGGGTTGAGTCACTGACGTGGTCTTCCTGTCTGGGTTGGCGCCCCCCCTTGGATTGTGCCGTGGCAGAAATCTTCGTGGGCTATATTCGGCCTTGTCTCAGGATGGTAAGTTGGTGGTTGAAGTTATCCCTCTAGTGGTGTGGTGGCTGTGCTTTGACAAAGTGGGTGGGGTTATATCCTTCCTGTTTGGCCCTGTCCAGGGGTATCATCGGATGGGGCCACAGTGTCTCCTGACCCCTCCTGTCTCAGCCTCCAGTATTTATGCTGCAGTAGTTTATGTGTCGGGGGTCTAGGGTCAGTTGGTTATATCTGGAGTATTTCTCCTGTCTTGTCCGGTGTACTGTGTGAATTTAAGTATGCTCTCTCTAATTCTCTCTCTCTTTTTCTCTCTTTCTTTCTCTCTTTCTATCTTTCTCTCTTTCTTTCTTTCTCTCCCTCTCTCGGAGGACCTGAGCCCTACGACCATGCCTCAGGACTACCTGGCCTGATGACTCCTTGCTGTCCCCAGTCCACCTGGCCATGCTACTGCTCCAGTTTCAACTGTTCTGCCTGCGGCTATGGAAACCTGACCTGTTCACCGGACGTGCTACCTGTCCCAGACCTGCTGTTTTCAACTCTCTAGAGACAGCAGGAGCGGTAGAGATACTCTGAATGATCGGCTATGAAAAGCCAACTGACATTTACTCCTGAGGTGCTGACTTGCTGCACCCTCGACAACTACTGTGATTATTATTATTTGATCCTGCTGGTCATCTACGAACATTTTGAACATCTTGGCCATGTTCTGTTATAATCTCCAACCGGCACAGCCAGAAGAGGACTAGCCACCCCTCATAGCCTGGTTCCTCTTTAGGTTTCTTCCTAGGTTCTGTCCTTTCTAGTGAGTTTTTCCTAGCCACCGTGCTTCTACACCTGCTTTTCTTGCTGTTTGGTTTCCGTACAGCACTTTGTGACATCAGCTGATGTAAAATACTAAAATAAATACATTTGATTGATTACAGCTGAAAGTTCCATGAGTCACATGCTGAGGTCTAGCCGGAGAGGACAAGAATTAGACCCCACATGTCGGAGAGCTTTTCTTACCCCATGTCATTATAGTAGGCCTTCGCAACACCCCAAGCTGTGATGAAGATAGTTGGCCCTCCTGCAAGAGAAAAGCACACACCCAATCAATGTCTGGTCAAGGGAATCCCAGAATATAGACAGACAGACTTACCCCAGCCAGTCAGACAGACAGACATACAGACAGACAGTCAGACAGACAGACATACTTACCCATACAATTCAGACAGACAGACACACTCACACCAGCAAATCAGACAGACACACTCACCCCAGCCAATCAGACAGACACACTCACCCCAGACAATCAGACAGACACACTCACCCCAGTCAATCAGACAGGCAGACACACTTACCCCAGCCAATCAGAATGTAGCACCAGAAGTACTTTCTCTCAGAGAAGAAGGAAACGGCCAATAGGGCACGGAGATACAGGCCTTCCACCAGCAGCCAGAAGAAGCTGGCCATTATACAGTACTGGAAGAAGACCATCACCGCCTTGCAGCCCATCTGACAACACAGAGAGATATACGGTATCAGCCCACCTGACAACACAGAGAGATATACGGTATCAGCCCACCTGACAACACAGAGAGATATACGGTATCAGCCCACCTGACAACACAGAGAGATATACGGTATCAGCCCACCTGACAGCACAGAGAGATATACGGTATCAGTCCACCTGACAGCACAGAGAGATATACGGTATCAGTCCACCTGACAACACAGAGATATATATGGTATCAGTCCACCTGACAACACAGAGAGATATACGGTATCAGCCCACCTGACAACACAGAGAGATATACGGTATCAGCCCACCTGACAACACAGAGAGATATACGGTATCAGCCCACCTGACAACACAGAGAGATATACGGTATCAGCCCACCTGACAGCACAGAGAGATATACGGTATCAGTCCACCTGACAGCACAGAGAGATATACGGTATCAGTCCACCTGACAACACAGAGATATATATGGTATCAGTCCACCTGACAACACAGAGAGATATACGGTATCAGCCCACCTGACAACACAGAGAGATATACGGTATCAGCCCACCTGACAACACAGAGAGATATACGGTATCAGCCCACCTGACAACACAGAGAGATATACGGTATCAGCCCACCTGACAACACAGAGAGATATACGGTATCAGCCCATCTGACAGCACAGAGAGATATACGGTATCAGTCCACCTGACAACACAGAGATATATACGGTATCAGTCCACCTGACAACACAGAGATATATATGGTATCAGTCCACCTGACAACACAGAGATATATATGGTATCAGTCCACCTGACAACACAGAGATATATATGGTATCAGTCAACCTGACAACACAGAGATATATATGGTATCAGTCCACCTGACAACACAGAGATATATATGGTATCAGTCCACCTGACAACACAGAGATATATATGGTATCAGTCCACCTGACAACACAGAGAGATATATGGTATCAGTCCACCTGACAACACAGAGAGATATATGGTATCAGTCAACCTGACAACACAGAGATATATATGGTATCAGTCCACCTGACAACACAGAAAGATATATGGTATCAGTCCACCTGACAACACTGAGAGATATATGGTATCAGTCCACCTGACAACACAGAGATATATATGGTATCAGTCCACCTGACAACA
Source organism: Salvelinus fontinalis (assembly GCF_029448725.1). Classification (NCBI taxonomy): domain Eukaryota; kingdom Metazoa; phylum Chordata; class Actinopteri; order Salmoniformes; family Salmonidae; genus Salvelinus; species Salvelinus fontinalis. Next base: position 732,314 of record NC_074671.1, read on the forward strand.
CAGAGATATATACGGTATCAGCCCACCTGACAACACAGAGAGATATACGGTATCAGCCCACCTGACAACACAGAGAGATATACGGTATCAGCCCACATGACAACACAGAGAGATATATGGTATCCGTCCACCTGACAACACAGAGAGATATACGGTATCAGTCCATCTGACAACACAGAGAGATATACGGTATCAGCCCACCTGACAACACAGAGAGATATATGGTATCAGTCCACCTGACAACACAGAGAGATATATGGTATCAGTCCACCTGCCAGCACAGAGAGATATATGGTATCAGTCCACCTGACAACACAGAGCGATATATGGTATCAGTCCACCTGACAACACAGAGAGATATATGGTATCAGTCCACCTGACAACACAGAGAGATATACGGTATCAGTCCATCTGACAACACAGAGAGATATACGGTATCAGCCCACCTGACAACACAGAGAGATATATGGTATCAGTCCACCTAACAGCACAGAGAGATATATGGTATGACAACACAGAGAGATATACGGTATCAGCCCACCTGACAACACAGAGAGATATATGGTATCAGTCCACCTGACAACACAGAGAGATATATGGTATCAGTCCACCTGACAGCACAGAGAGATATATGGTATCAGTCCACCTGACAACACAGAGAGATATATGGTATCAGTCCACCTGACAACACAGAGAGATATACGGTATCATTCCACTAGACAGAGATATACAGTATCATTCCACCTGACAGAGATATACAGTATCATTCCACCTGACAGAGATATACAGTATCATTCCACTAGACAGAGATATACAGTATCATTCTACCTGACAGAGAAATACAGTATCATTCCACCTGACAGAGATATACAGTATCATTCCACCTGACAGAGATATACAGTATCATTCCATCTGACAGAGGTATACAGTATCATTCCACCCGAGAGAGATATACAGTATCATTCTACCCGACAGAGATATACAGTATCATTACACCTGACAGAGATATACAGTATCATTCCACCTGACAGAGATATACAGTATCATTCCACCAGACAGAGATATACAGTATCATTTCACCTGACAGAGATATACAGTATCATTCCACCTGACAGAGATATACAGTATCATTCCACCTGACAGAGATATACAGTATCATTCCACCTGACAGAGATATACAGTATCATTCCACCTGACAGAGATATACAGTATCGTTCCACCTGACAGAGATGTACAGTATCATTCCACCTGACAGAGATATACAGTATCATTCCACCTGACAGAGATATACAGTATCATTCCACCTGACAGAGATATACAGTATCATTCCACCTGACAGAGATATACAGTATCATTCCACCTGACAGAGATATACAGGATCACTATCATTCCACCTGACAGAGATATACATTATCATTTACATTTTTTTCATTTAAGTCATTTAGCAGACGCTCTTTTTCAGAGCGACTTACAAATTGGAAAGTTCATACATATTCATCCTGGTCCCCCCGTGGGAATTGAACCCTGGTCCCCCCGTGGGAATTGAACCCACAACCCTGGCGTTGCAAGCGCCATGCTCTACCAACTGAGCCACACGGGACCATCATCATTCCAGTATCATTCCACCTGACAGAGATATACAGTATCATTCTACCTTACAGAGATATACAGTATCATTCCACCTGACAGAGATATACAGTATCATTCCACCTGACAGAGATATACAGTATCATTCCACCTGACAGAGATATACAGTATCATTCCACCTGACAGAGATATACAGTATCATTCCACCTGACAGAGATATACAGTATCATTCCACTAGACAGAGATATACAGTATCATTCCACCTGACAGAGATATACAGTATCATTCCACCTGACAGAGATATACAGTATCATTCCACCTGACAGAGATATACAGTATCATTCCACTAGACAGAGATATACAGTATCATTCCACCTGACAGAGATATACAGTATCATTCCACCTGACAGAGATATACAGTATCATTCCACCTGACAGAGATATACAGTATCATTCCACCTGACAGAGATATGCGGTATCATTCCACTAGACAGAGATATACAGTATCATTCCACCAGACAGAGATAAACAGTATCATTCCACCTGACAGAGATATACAGTATCATTCTACCTGACAGAGATATACAGTATCATTCCACCTGACAGGGATATACAGTATCATTCCACCTGACAGAGATATACAGTATCATTCCACCTGACAGAGATATACCGTATCATTCCACCTGACAGAGATATACAGTATCATTCCACTAGACAGAGATATACAGTATCAGTCCACCTGACAGAGATATACAGTATCATTCCACTAGACAGAGATATACAGTATCATTCCACCTGACAGAGATATACAGTATCATTCTACTAGACAGAGATATACAGTATCATTCCATCAGACAGAGATATACAGTATCATTCCACCTGACAGAGATATACAGTATCATTCTACCTGACAGAGATATACAGTATCATTCCACCTGACAGAGATATACAGTATCATTCCACCTGACAGAGATATACAGTATCATTCCACCTGACAGGGATATACAGTATCATTCCACCTGACAGAGATATACAGTATCATTCCACCTGACAGAGATATACCGTATCATTCCACCTGACAGAGATATACAGTATCATTCTACATGACAGAGATATACAGTATCATTCCACCTGACAGAGATATTCGGTATCATTCCACTAGACAGAGATATACAGTATCAGTCCACCTGACAGAGATATACAGTATCATTCCACTAGACAGAGATATACAGTATCATTCCACCTGACAGAGATATACAGTATCATTCTACTAGACAGAGATATACAGTATCATTCCATCAGACAGAGATATACAGTATCATTCCACCTGACAGAGATATACAGTATCATTCTACCTGACAGAGATATACAGTATCATTCCACCTGACAGAGATATACAGTATCATTCCACCTGACAGAGATATACAGTATCATTCCACCTGACAGAGATATACAGTATCATTCCACTAGACAGAGATATACAGTATCATTCCACCTGACAGAGATATACAGTATCATTCCACTAGACAGAGATATACAGTATCATTCCACCTGACAGAGATATACAGTATCATTCCACCTGACAGAGATATACAGTATCATTCCACCTGACAACACAGAGAGATATACAGTATCATTCTACCTGACAGAGATATACAGTATCATTCCACCTGACAGAGATATACAGTATCATTCCACCTGACAGAGATATACAGTATCATTCCACCTGACAGAGATATACAGTATCATTCCACCTGACAGAGATATACAGTATTATTCCACCTGACAGAGATTTACAGTATCATTCCACCTGACAGAGATATACAGTATCATTCCACCTGACAGAGATATACAGTATCATTCCACCTGACAGAGATATACAGTATCATTCCACCTGACAGAGGTATATGGTATCAGTCCATCTGACAGAGATATACAGTATCAGTCCACCTGACAGAGATATACAGTATCATTCCACCTGATAGAGATATACAGTATCATTCCACCTGACAGAGATATACAGTATCATTCCACCTGATAGAGATATACAGTATCATTCCACCTGACAGAGATATACAGTATCATTCCACCTGACAGAGATATATAGTATCATTCCACCTGACAGAGATATACAGTATCATTCCACCTGACAGAGATATACAGTATCATTCCACCTGACAGAGATATGCAGTATCATTCTACCTGACAGAGATATACAGTATCATTCCACCTGACAGAGATATACAGTATCATTCCACCAGACAGAGATATACAGTATCATTCCACCTGACAGAGATATACAGTATCATTCTACTAGACAGAGATATACAGTTTCATTCTACCTGACAGAGATATACAGTATCATTCCACCTGACAGAGATATACAGTATCAGTATCATTCTACCTGACAGAGATATACAGTATCATTCCACCTGACAGAGATATACAGTATCATTCTACCTGTCAGAGATATACCGTATCATTCCACCTGACAGAGATATACAGTATCAGTCCACCTGACAGAGATATACAGTATCATTCCACCTGACAGAGATATACAGTATCATTCTACCTGACAGAGATATACAGTATCATTCCACCTGACAGAGATATACAGTATCATTCCACCTGACAGAGATATACAGTATCATTCCACCTGACAAAGATATACCGTATCATTCCACCTGACAGAGATATACAGTATCATTCCACTAGACAGAGATATACAGTATCATTCCACCTGACAGAGATATACAGTATCATTCCACCTGACAGAGATATACAGTATCAGTCCACTAGACAGAGATATACAGTATCATTCCACCTGACAGAGATATACGGTATCATTCCACTAGACAGAGATATACAGTATCATTCCACCAGACAGAGATATACAGTATCATTCCACCTGACAGAGATATACAGTATCATTCTACCTGACAGAGATATACAGTATCATTCCACCTGACAGGGATATACAGTATCATTCCACCTGACAGAGATATACAGTATCATTCCACCTGACAGAGATATACAGTATCATTCCACCTGACAGAGATATACAGTATCATTCCACCTGACAGAGATATACAGTATCATTCCACCTGACAGAGATATACAGTATCATTCTACCTGACAGAGATATACAGTATCAGTACACTAGACAGAGATATACAGTATCATTCCACCTGACAGAGATATACAGTATCATTCCACCTGTCAGAGATATACAGTATCATTCCACCTGACAGAGATATACAGTATCATTCTACCTGACAGAGATATACAGTATCAGTCCACTAGACAGAGATATACAGTATCATTCCACCTGACAGAGATATACAGTATCATTCCACCTGTCAGAGATATGCAGTATCATTCCACCTGACAGAGATATACAGTATCATTCTACCTGACAGAGATATACAGTATCAGTCCACTAGACAGAGATATACAGTATCATTCCCCCTGACAGAGATATACAGTATCATTCTACCTGACAGAGATATACAGTATCATTCCACCTGACAGAGATATACAGTATCATTCTACCTGACAGAGATATACAGTATCATTCCACCTGACAGAGATATACAGTATCATTCCACCTGACAGAGATATACAGTATCATTCCACCTGACAGAGATATACAGTATCATTCCACCTGTCAGAGATATACAGTATCATTCCACCTGACAGAGATATACAGTATCATTCTACAAGACAGAGATATACAGTATCATTCCACCTGACAGAGATATACAGTATCATTCCACCTGTCAGAGATATACAGTATCATTCCACCTGACAGAGATATACAGTATCATTCTACTAGACAGAGATATACAGTATCATTCCACCTGACAGAGATATACAGTATCACTCCACCTGTCAGAGATATACAGTATCATTCCACCTGTCAGAGATATACAGTATCATTCTACCTGACAGAGATATACAGTATCATTCTACTAGACAGAGATATACAGTATCATTCCACCTGACAGAGATATACAGTATCATTCCACCTGTCAGAGATATACATTATCATTCCACCTGACAGAGATATACAGTATCATTCTACCTGACAGAGATATACAGTATCAGTCCACTAGACAGAGATATACAGTATCATTCCACCTGACAGAGATATACAGTATCATTCCACCTGTCAGAGATATACAGTATCATTCCACCTGACAGAGATATACAGTATCATTCTACCTGACAGAGATATACAGTATCAGTCCACTAGACAGAGATATACAGTATCATTCCACCTGACAGAGATATACAGTATCAGTCTACCTGACAGAGATATACAGTATCATTCCACCTGACAGAGATATACAGTATCATTCTACCTGACAGAGATATACAGTATCATTCCACCTGAAAGAGATATACAGTATCATTCTACCTGACAGAGATATACAGTATCATTCCACCTGACAGAGATATACAGTATCATTCTACCTGACAGAGATATACAGTATCATTCCACCTGACAGAGATATACAGTATCATTCCACCCGACAGAGATATACAGTATCATTCCACTAGACAGAGATATACAGTATCATTCCACCTGACAGAGATATACAGTATCATTCCACCTGACAGAGATATACAGTATCATTCCACCTGACAGAGATATACAGTATCATTCCACCTGACAGAGATATACAGTATCATTCTACCTGACAGAGATATACAGTATCATTCCACCTGACAGAGATATACAGTATCATTCCACCTGACAGAGATATACAGTATCATTCCACCTGACAGAGATATACAGTATCATTCTACTAGACAGAGATATACAGTATCATTCTACCTGACAGAGATATACCGTATCATTCTACCTGTCAGAGATATACCGTATCATTCCACCTGACAGAGATATACAGTATCAGTCCACCTGACAGAGATATACAGTATCATTCCACCTGACAGAGATATACAGTATCATTCTACCTGACAGAGATATACAGTATCATTCCACCTGACAGAGATATACAGTATCATTCCACCTGACAGAGATATACAGTATCATTCCACCTGACAGAGATATACAGTATCATTCTACCTGACAGAGATATACAGTATCATTCTACCTGACAGAGATATACAGTATCATTCCACCTGACAGAGATATACAGTATCATTCCACCTGACAGAGATATACAGTATCATTCCACCTGACAGAGATATACAGTATCATTCCACCTGACAGAGATATACAGTATCATTCCACCTGACAGAGATATACAGTATCATTCTACCTGACAGAGATATACAGTATCAGTCCACTAGACAGAGATATACAGTATCATTCCACCTGACAGAGATATACAGTATCTTTCCACCTGTCAGAGATATACAGTATCATTCCACCTGACAGAGATATACAGTATCATTCTACCTGACAGAGATATACAGTATCAGTCCACTAGACAGAGATATACAGTATCATTCCACCTGACAGAGATATACAGTATCATTACACCTGTCAGAGATATACAGTATCATTCCACCTGACAGAGATATACAGTATCATTCTACCTGACAGAGATATACAGTATCAGTCCACTAGACAGATATATACAGTATCATTCCACCTGACAGAGATATACAGTATCATTCTACCTGACAGAGATATACAGTATCATTCCACCTGACAGAGATATACAGTATCATTCTACCTGACAGAGATATACAGTATCATTCCACCTGACAGAGATATACAGTATCATTCCACCTGACAGAGATATACAGTATCATTCCACCTGTCAGAGATATACAGTATCATTCCACCTGACAGAGATATACAGTATCATTCTACTAGACAGAGATATACAGTATCATTCCACCTGACAGAGATATACAGTATCATTCCACCTGTCAGAGATATACAGTATCATTCCACCTGACAGAGATATACAGTATCATTCTACCTGACAGAGATATACAGTATCAGTCCACTAGACAGAGATATACAGTATCATTCCACCTGACAGAGATATACAGTATCATTCCACCTGTCAGAGATATACAGTATCATTCCACCAGACAGAGATATACAGCATCATTCCACCTGACAGAGATATACAGTATCATTCCACCTGACAGAGATATACAGTATCATTCTACCTGACAGAGATATACAGTGTCATTCCACCTGACAGAGATATACAGTATCAGTCCACCTGACAGAGATATACAGTATCATTGTACCTGACAGAGATATATAGTATCATTCCAACTGACAGAGATATACAGTATCAGTCCACCTGACAGGGATATACAGTATCATTGTACCTGACAGAGATATATAGTATCATTCCACCTGACAGAGATATACAGTATCATTCCACCTGACAGAGATATACAGTATCATTCCACCTGACAGAGATATACAGTATCATTCCACCTGACAGAGATATACAGTATCATTCCACCTGGCAGAGATATACAGTATCATTCCACCTGACAGAGATATACAGTATCATTCCACCTGACAGAGATATACAGTATCAGTGTCATTCCACCTGACAGAGATATACAGTATCATTCCACCTGACAGAGATATACAGTATCAGTATCATTCCACCTGACAGAGATATACAGTATCAGTATCATTCCACCTGACAGAGATATACAGTATCATTACACCTGACAGAGATATACGGTATCATTCCACCTGACAGAGATATACAGTATCATTCCACCTGACAACACAGAGAGATATACAGTATCATTCCACCTGACAGAGATATACAGTATCATTCCACCTGACAACACAGAGAGATACACAGTATCATTCCACCTGACAGAGATATACAGTATCATTCCACCTGACAGAGATATACAGTATTATTCCACCTGACAGAGATATACAGTATCATTCCACCTGACAGAGATATACAGTATCATTCCACCTGACAGAGATATACAGTATCATTCCACCTGACAGAGATATACAGTATCATTCCACCTGACAACACAGAGAGATATACAGTATCATTCCACCAGACAGAGATATACAGCATCATTCCACCTGACAGAGATATACAGTATCATTCCACCTGACAGAGATATACAGTATCATTCTACCTGACAGAGATATACAGTGTCATTCCACCTGACAGAGATATACAGTATCAGTCCACCTGACAGAGATATACAGTATCATTGTACCTGACAGAGATATATAGTATCATTCCACCTGACAGAGATATACAGTATCATTCTACCTGACAGAGATATACAGTATCATTCCACCCGACAGAGATATACAGTATCATTCCACCTGACAGAGATATACAGTATCATTCCACCTGACAGAGATATACAGTATCATTCCACCTGACAGAGATATACAGTATCATTCCACCTGACAGAGATATACAGTATCATTCCACCTGACAGAGATATACAGTATCAGTGTCATTCCACCTGACAGAGATATACAGTATCATTCCACCTGACAGAGATATACAGTATCATTCCACCTGACAGAGATATACAGTATCATTCCACCTGACAGAGATATACAGTATCATTCCACCTGACAGAGATATACAGTATCAGTGTCATTCCACCTGACAGAGATATACAGTATCATTCCACCTGACAGAGATATACAGTATCATTCCACCTGACAGAGATATACAGTATCGGTATCATTCCACCTGACAGAGATATACAGTATCAGTATCATTCCACCTGACAGAGATATACAGTATCATTCCACCCGACAGAGATATACAGTATCATTCCACCTGACAGAGATATACAGTATCAGTCCACCTGACAGAGATGTACAGTATCATTCTACCTGACAGAGATATACAGTATCATTCCACCTGACAGAGATATACAGTATCGTTCCACCTGACAGAGATATACAGTATCATTCCACCTGACAGAGATATACAGTATCAATCCACCTGACAGAGATATACAGTATCATTCTACCTGACAGAGATATACAGTATCATTCCACTAGACAGAGATACACAGTATCATTCCACCTGACAGAGATATACAGTATCATTGTACCTTACAGAGATATACAGTATCATTCTGCCTGACAGAGATATACAGTATCATTCCACCTGACAGAGATATACAGTATCAGTATCATTCCACCTTACAGAGATATACAGTATCATTCCACCTGACAGAGATATACAGTAGCATTGTACCTGACAGAGATATACAGTATCATTCCACTAGACTGAGATATACAGCATCATTCCACCTGACAGAGATATACAGTATCAGTATCATTCCACCTGACAGAGATATACAGTATCATTCCACCCGACAGAGATATACAGTATCATTCCACTAGACAGAGATATACAGTATCATTCCACCTGACAGAGATATACAGTATCATTCTCCCTGACAGAGATATACAGTATCATTCCACCTGACAGAGATATACAGTATCATTCTACCTGACAGAGATATACAGTATCATTCCACCTGACAACAAAGAGAGATATACAGTATCATTCCACCTGACAGAGATACAGTAATCCCTCGTTTATCGCGGGGGTTACGTTCCGAAAATGACCCGCGATAAGTGAAATCCGCGAAATAGAAAACTTTTTTTTTTTTTACAATTAGCAACTATTACATGTATACAAATACAGTGACTCACGTGTAGGCCGTTTCACTGCTCTTCAGACTGGGCCGCTGCATCCTGACTGCGCTCTGCAGTGTTCTCTTCTTCTGAAGCCCGCGGTGCAGGTGTGTTTGTTCGGGAGAAGAACATAGTGATAGGCAGCTGTTGTCGCTCTTTTTTCTTCTTTGCAAAAAGATCCTTGTACACCGACATGCCACCATCGATTACGTTGGAGAACTGTAATGAACGGCTCATCAAAGGGTCCCATTCCTCAGCTACTCGCTTAAGTTCAGTGGCCATTCGCACCATGGTTGCTAAGCGACCAAGCGTTAGTCCTTCCTCCTCATCTCTCGTGTCCTCTTCTCCCTCTTCTCTTTCATCGTCGCTTTGTGGCTTTGTCATTTGATACAAGAAGCGGGAGTGAGTTTTTAGCAAATCAGAATGCAGAGCACAATGCACCAAAAAAAAAAAAATGCATTATGAAAATCCGCGAAATAGCGAATCCGCGATAAGTGAACCGCGAAGTGGCGAGGGATCACTGTATACAGTATCAATCCAAGCTATAAGCTATAGACTATCTACCAAGAGAGTTCCCATCTATATTATTCATAGCCATCTATTTACCATCACAAATCGATGCTGGTACTAAGACCGCACTCAACCAACTGTATATGGCCATAAGCAAACGAGAAAATGCTCACCCAGAAACGGCGCTCCAAGTTGCCGGAGGTTCTTAACGCAGGGAAACTTAAAATCACTTTTACCAAATTTCTATCAGCATGTTAAATGTGCAACCAGAGGGAAAAACTCTAGACCACCTTTACTGCACACACAGAGACACATACAAAGCTCTCCCTCGCCCTCCATATGGCAAATCTGACCATAATTATATCCTCCTGATTCCTGCTTACAAGCAAAAACTAAAGCAGGAAGTACCAGTGACTTGCTCAATATGGAAGTGGTCAGATGACTCAGATGCTACGCTACAGGACTGTTTTGCTAGCACAGACTGGAACATGTTCCGGGATTCATCCAAGGCATTGAGGAGTATACTACCTCAGTCATCGGATTCATAAATAACTGCATCGACGACGTCGCCCCCACAGTGACCGTACGTACCTATCCCATTACAGGCAACATCCTCATTGAGCTAAAGGCTAGAGCTGCCACTTTCAAGCAGCGGGACACTAATCCGGACACATAAGAAATCCCGCTATGCTCTCAGACGAACAACCAAACAAGCAAAGCATCAATACAGGATAAGATTGAATCCTACTACACCGGCTCTGACGCTCGTCGGATGTGGCAGGGCTTGCAAACTATTACGGACTACAAAGGGAAACCCAGACGCGAGCTGCCCAGTGATGCGAGCCTACCAGACGAGCTAAATGCCTTTTATGCTGGCTTCGAGGCAAGCAACACTGAAGCATGCACGAGAGCACCAGCTGTTCTGGATGACTGTGTGATAACGCTCTGGGTAGCCGATGTGAACAAAACCTGAAAACAGGTCAACATTCACAAAGCCGTTGGGCCAGACGGATTACCAGGCCGAACAGGCCCCCATTAACATCAACGGGGCTGTAGTGGAGCGGGTCGAGAGGTCGAAGTTCCTTGGTGTCCAAATCACCAACAACTGGGATGGTCCAAACACACCAAGACAGTCGTGAAGAGGGCACGACAACACCTTTTCCCCCTCAGGAGACTGAAAAGATTTGGCATGGGTCCCCAGATCCTCAAAAAGTTCAGCAGCTGCACCATCGAGAGCATCCTAACCGGTTGCATCACCGCCTGGTATGGCAATTGCTTGGCATCTGACCGTAAGGCGCTGCAGAGGGTAGTGTGTACATCACTGGGGCCAAGCTTCCTGCCATCCAGGACCTATATACTCGGAAGTGTCAGAGGAAAGACCAAAAAATTGAGAGAGACTCCAGTCACCCAAGTCAAAGACTCTGCTACCGCACGGCAAGCGGTACCGGAGCGCCTAGTTTAGGACCAAATGGCTCCTTATCAGCTTCTATACCCCCAAGCTTTAAGACTCCTGAACATCTAATCAAATGGCCACTGGACTATTTACATTGACCCCCCCCCCCCCCCCCCTCCATTTGTTTTGTACACTGCTGCTACTCTCTGTTTATTATCTATGCATAATCACTACCACCATGTACAAATTACCTCGACTAACCTGTACCCCTGTATATAGCCTCATTACTAACCTGTACCCCTGCACATTGACTCGGTACCGGTACCCCCTGTATATAGCCTCATTACTAACCTGTACCCCCACACATTGACTCTGTACCGGTACCCCAGGTATATAGCCTCCACATTGACTCGGTACTGGGACCCCTTGTATATTGCCTCATTACTAACCTGTACCCCTGCACATTGACTCGGTACCGGTACCCCCTGTATATAGCCTCCACATTGACTCTGTACCGGTACCCCCTGTATATAGCCTCCACATTGACTCGGTACCGGTACCCCCTGTATATAGCCTCATTACTAACCTGTACCCCTCCACATTGACTCAGTACCGGTACCCCCTGTATATAGCCTCCACATTGACTCGGTACCGGTACCCCCTGTATATAGCCTCCACATTGACTCGGTACCGGTACCCCCTGTATATAGCCTCCACATTGACTCAGTACCGGTACCCCTGTATATAGCCTCCACATTGACTCTGTACCGGTACCCACTGTATATAGCCTCCACATTGACTCTGTACCGTAATACCCTGTATATAGCCTCCACAATGACTCTGTACCGGTACCCCCTGTATATAGCCTCCAAATTGACTCTGTACCGTAATACCCTGTATATAGTCTCCACATTGTACTGGTACCCCCTGTATATAGCCTCCACATTGACTCTGTACCGGTACCCCCTGTATATAGCCTCCACATTGACTCTGTACCGGTACCCCCTGTATATAGCCTCCACATTGACTCTGTACCGGTACCCCCTGTATATAGGCTCCACATTGACTCTGTACCGGTGCCCCCTGTATATAGCCTCCACATTGACTCTGTACCGGTACCCCCTGTATATAGCCTCCACATTGACTCTGTACCGGTACCCCCTGTATATAGCCTCCACATTGACTCTGTACCGTAATACCCTGTATATAGCCTCCACATTGACTCTGTACCGGTACCCCCTGTATATAGCCTCCACATTGACTCTGTACCGTAATACCCTGTATATAGCCTCCACATTGACTCTGTACCGTAACACCCTGTATATAGCCTCCACATTGACTCTGTACCGTAACACCCTGTATATAGCCTCCACATTGACTCTGTACCGGTACCCCCTGTATATAGCCTCCACATTGACTCTGTACCGGTACCCCCTGTATATAGCCTCCACATTGACTCTGTACCGTAACACCCTGTATATAGCCTCCACATTGACTCTGTACCGTAACACCCTGTATATAGCCTCCACATTAACTCTGTACCAGTACCCCCTGTATATAGCCTCCACACTGACTCTGTACCGTAACACCCTGTATATAGCCTCCACATTGACTCTGTACTGTAACACCCTGTATATAGCCTCCACATTGACTCTGTACCGGTACCCCCTGTATATAGCCTCCACATTGACTCTGTACCGTAATACCCTGTATATAGCCTCCACATTGACTCTGTACCGTAACACCCTGTATATAGCCTCCACATTGACTCTGTACCATAACACCCTGTATATAGCCTCCACACTGACTCTGTACCGTAACACCCTGTATATAGCCTCCACATTGACTCTGTACTGTAACACCCTGTATATAGCCTCCACATTGACTCTGTACCGGTACCCCCTGTATATAGCCTCCACATTGACTCTGTACCGTAATACCCTGTATATAGCCTCCACATTGACTCTGTACCGTAACACCCTGTATATAGCCTCCACATTGACTCTGTACCATAACACCCTGTATATAGCCTCCACACTGACTCTGTACCGGTACCCCCTGTATATAGCCTCCACATTGAATCTGTACCAGTACCCCTGTATATAGCCTCCACATTGACTCTGTACCGTAACACCCTGTATATAGCCTCCACATTGACTCTGTATTGTAACCCCTGTATATAGCCTCCACATTGACTCTGTACCGTAATACCCTGTATATAGCCTCCACATTGACTCTGTACCGTAACACCCTGTATATAGCCTCCACACTGACTCTGTACCGGTAACCCCTGTATATAGCCTCCACATTGACTCTGTACCGTAATACCCTGTATATAGCCTCCACAATGACTCTGTACCGGTACCCCCTGTATATAGCCTCCAAATTGACTCTGTACCGTAATACCCTGTATATAGTCTCCACATTGTACTGGTACCCCCTGTATATAGCCTCCACATTGACTCTGTACCGGTACCCCCTGTATATAGCCTCCACATTGACTCGGTACCGGTACCCCCTGTATATAGCCTCCACATTGACTCGGTACCGGTACCCCCTGTATATAGCCTCCACATTGACTCAGTACCGGTACCCCCTGTATATAGCCTCCACATTGACTCTGTACCGGTACCCCCTGTATATAGCCTCCACATTGACTCTGTACCGTAATACCCTGTATATAGCCTCCACAATGACTCTGTACCGGTACCCCCTGTATATAGCCTCCAAATTGACTCTGTACCGTAATGCCCTGTATATAGTCTCCACATTGTACTGGTACCCCCTGTATATAGCCTCCACATTGACTCTGTACCGGTACCCCCTGTATATAGCCTCCACATTGACTCTGTACCGGTACCCCCTGTATATAGCCTCCACACTGACTCTGTACCGGTACCCCCTGTATATAGGCTCCACATTGACTCTGTACCGGTGCCCCCTGTATATAGCCTCCACATTGACTCTGTACCGGTACCCCCTGTATATAGCCTCCACATTGACTCTGTACCGGTACCCCCTGTATATAGCCTCCACATTGACTCTGTACCGTAATACCCTGTATATAGCCTCCACATTGACTCTGTACCGGTACCCCGTGTATATAGCCTCCACATTGACTCTGTACCGTAATACCCTGTATATAGCCTCCACATTGACTCTGTACCGTAACACCCTGTATATAGCCTCCACATTGACTCTGTACCGTAACACCCTGTATATAGCCTCCACATTGACTCTGTACCGGTACCCCCTGTATATAGCCTCCACATTGACTCTGTACCGGTACCCCCTGTATATAGCCTCCACATTGACTCTGTACCGTAACACCCTGTATATAGCCTCCACATTGACTCTGTACCGTAACACCCTGTATATAGCCTCCACATTAACTCTGTACCAGTACCCCCTGTATATAGCCTCCACACTGACTCTGTACCGTAACACCCTGTATATAGCCTCCACATTGACTCTGTACTGTAACACCCTGTATATAGCCTCCACATTGACTCTGTACCGGTACCCCCTGTATATAGCCTCCACATTGACTCTGTACCGCAATACCCTGTATATAGCCTCCACATTGACTCTGTACCGTAACACCCTGTATATAGCCTCCACATTGACTCTGTACCATAACACCCTGTATATAGCCTCCACACTGACTCTGTACCGGTACCCCCTGTATATAGCCTCCACATTGAATCTGTACCAGTACCCCTGTATATAGCCTCCACATTGACTCTGTACCGTAACACCCTGTATATAGCCTCCACATTGACTCTGTATTGTAACCCCTGTATATAGCCTCCACATTGACTCTGTAACGTAATACCCTGTATATAGCCTCCACATTGACTCTGTACCGTAACACCCTGTATATAGCCTCCACACTGACTCTGTACCGGTACCCCCTGTATATAGCCTCCACATTGACTCTGTACCAGTACCCCTGTATATAGCCTCCACATTGACTCAGTACCTGTACCCCCTGTATATAGCCTCCACATTGACTCTGTACCATAACACCCTGTATATAGCCTCCACATTGACTCTGTACCGGTACCTCCTGTATATAGCCTCCACATTGACTCAGTACCTGTACCCCCTGTATATAGCCTCCACATTGACTCTGTACCGGTACCCCCTGTATATAGCCTCCACATTGACTCAGTACCGGTACCCCCTGTATATAGCCTCCACATTGACTCTGTACCGTAAAACCCTGTATATAGCCTCCACATTGACTCGGTACCGGTACCCCCTGTATATAGCCTCCACATTGACTCTGTACCGGTACCCCCTGTATATAGCCTCCACATTGACTCTGTACCGTAACACACTGTATATAGCCTCCACATTGACTCGGTACCGGTACCCCCTGTATATAGCCTCCACATTGACTCTGTACCGGTACACCCTGTATATAGCCTCCACATTGACTCAGTACTGGTACCCCCTGTATATAGCCTCCACATTGACTCTGTACCGTAACACCCTGTATATAGCATCCACATTGACTCTGTACCGGTACCTCCTGTATATAGCCTCCACATTGACTCAGTACCTGTACCCCCTGTATATAGCCTCCACATTGACTCTGTACCATAACACCCTGTATATAGCCTCCACATTGACTCTGTACCGGTACCTCCTGTATATAGCCTCCACATTGACTCAGTACCTGTACCCCCTGTATATAGCCTCCACATTGACTCTGTACCGGTACCCCCTGTATATAGCCTCCACATTGACTCAGTACCGGTACCCCCTGTATATAGCCTCCACATTGACTCTGTATTGTAACCCCTGTATATAGCCTCCACATTGACTCTGTAACGTAATACCCTGTATATAGCCTCCACATTGACTCTGTACCGTAACACCCTGTATATAGCCTCCACACTGACTCTGTACCGGTACCCCCTGTATATAGCCTCCACATTGACTCTGTACCAGTACCCCTGTATATAGCCTCCACATTGACTCTGTACCGGTACCCCCTGTATATAGCCTCCACATTGACTCTGTACCGTAATACCCTGTATATAGCCTCCACATTGACTCTGTACCGTAACACCCTGTATATAGCCTCCACATTGACTCTGTACCGTAACACCCTGTATATAGCCTCCACACTGACTCTGTACCGGTACCCCTTGTATATAGCCTCCACATTGACTCTGTACCAGTACCCCTGTATATAGCCTCCACATTGACTCTGTACCGTAACACCCTGTATATAGCCTCCACGTTGACTCTGTATTGTAACACCCTGTATATAGCCTCCACATTGACTCTGTACCGGTAGCCCCTGTATATAGCCTCCACATTGACTCTGTACCGTAATACCCTGTATATAGCCTCCACATTGACTCTGTACCGTAACACCCTGTATATAGCCTCCACATTGACTCTGTACCGGTACCGCCTGTATATAGCCTCCACATTGACTCAGTACTGGTACCCCCTGTATATAGCCTCCACATTGACTCTGTACCGTAACACCCTGTATATAGCATCCACATTGACTCTGTACCGGTACCTCCTGTATATAGCCTCCACATTGACTCAGTACCTGTACCCCCTGTATATAGCCTCCACATTGACTCTGTACCATAACACCCTGTATATAGCCTCCACATTGACTCTGTACCGGTACCTCCTGTATATAGCCTCCACATTGACTCAGTACCTGTACCCCCTGTATATAGCCTCCACATTGACTCTGTACCGGTACCCCCTGTATATAGCCTCCACATTGACTCAGTACCGGTACCCCCTGTATATAGCCTCCACATTGACTCTGTACCGTAAAACCCTGTATATAGCCTCCCCATTGACTCGGTACCGGTACCCCCTGTATATAGCCTCCACATTGACTCTGTACCGGTACCCCCTGTATATAGCCTCCACATTGACTCTGTACCGTAACACACTGTATATAGCCTCCACATTGACTCGGTACCGGTACCCCCTGTATATTGCCTCCACATTGACTCTGTACAGGTACACCCTGTATATAGCATCCACATTGACTCTGTACCGTAACACCCTGTATATAGCCTCCATATTGACTCTGTACCGGTACCCCCTGTATATAGCCTCCACATTGACTCTGGGCCGGTACCCCCTGTATATAGCCTCCACATTGACTCTGTACCGGTACCCCCTGTATATAGCCTCCACATTGACTCTGTACCGGTACCCCCTGTATATAGTCTCGGCATTGACTCTGTACCGGTACCCCCTGTATATAGCCTCCACATTGACTCTGGGCCGGTACCCCCTGTATATAGCCTCCACATTGACTCTGTACCGGTACACTCTGTGTATAGCCTCCACATTGACTCTGTACCGGTACCCCCTGTATATAGCCTCCACATTGACTCTGTACCGGTACCCCTTGTATATAGTCTCCGCATTGACTCTGTACCAGTACCCCCTGTATATAGCCTCCACATTGACTCTGTACCGGTACCCCCTGTATATAGCCTCCACACTGACTCTGTACCGTAACACCCTGTATATAGCCTCCACATTGACTCTGTACCAGTACCCCTGTATATAGCCTCCACATTGACTCTGTACCGTAACACCCTGTATATAGCCTCCACATTGACTCTGTACTGTAACACCCTGTATAGCCTCCACATTGACTCTGTACCGGTACCCCCTGTATATAGCCTCCACATTGACTCTGTACCAGTACCCCTGTATATAGCCTCCACATTGACTCTGTACCGTAACACCCTGTATATAGCCTCCACATTGACTCTGTACCGTAACACCCTGTATATAGCCTCCACACTGACTCTGTACCGGTACCCCCTGTATATAGCCTCCACATTGACTCTGTACCAGTACCCCTGTATATAGCCTCCACATTGACTCTGTACCGTAACACCCTGTATATAGCCTCCACGTTGACTCTGTATTGTAACACCCTGTATATAGCCTCCACATTGACTCTGTACCGGTAACCCCTGTATATAGCCTCCACATTGACTCTGTACCGTAATACCCTGTATATAGCCTCCACATTGACTCTGTACCGTAACACCCTGTATATAGCCTCCACATTGACTCTGTACCGGTACCGCCTGTATATAGCCTCCACATTGACTCAGTACTGGTACCCCCTGTATATAGCCTCCACATTGACTCTGTACCGTAACACCCTGTATATAGCATCCACATTGACTCTGTACCGGTACCTCCTGTATATAGCCTCCACATTGACTCAGTACCTGTACCCCCTGTATATAGCCTCCACATTGACTCTGTACCATAACACCCTGTATATAGCCTCCACATTGACTCTGTACCGGTACCTCCTGTATATAGCCTCCACATTGACTCAGTACCTGTACCCCCTGTATATAGCCTCCACATTGACTCTGTACCGGTACCCCCTGTATATAGCCTCCACATTGACTCAGTACCGGTACCCCCTGTATATAGCCTCCACATTGACTCTGTACCGTAAAACCCTGTATATAGCCTCCACATTGACTCGGTACCGGTACCCCCTGTATATAGCCTCCACATTGACTCTGTACCGGTACCCCCTGTATATAGCCTCCACATTGACTCTGTACCGTAACACACTGTATATAGCCTCCACATTGACTCGGTACCGGTACCCCCTGTATATAGCCTCCACATTGACTCTGTACCGGTACACCCTGTATATAGCATCCACCTTGACTCTGTACCGTAACACCCTGTATATAGCCTCCATATTGACTCTGTACCGGTACCCCCTGTATATAGCCTCCACATTGACTCTGGGCCGGTACCCCCTGTATATAGCCTCCACATTGACTCTGTACCGGTACCCCCTGTATATAGCCTCCACATTGACTCTGTACCGTAACACCCTGTATATAGCCTCCACACTGACTCTGTACCGGTAACCCCTGTATATAGCCTCCACATTGACTCTGTACCGTAATACCCTTGTGTATAGCCTCCACAATGACTCTGTACCGGTACCCCCTGTATATAGCCTCCACATTGACTCAGTACCGTAATACCCTGTATATAGTCTCCACATTGTACTGGTACCCCCTGTATATAGCCTCCACATTGACTCTGTACCGGTACCCCCTGTATATAGCCTCCACATTGACTCGGTACCGGTACCCCCTGTATATAGCCTCCACATTGACTCGGTACCGGTACCCCCTGTATATAGCCTCCACATTGACTCAGTACCGGTACCCCCTGTATATAGCCTCCACATTGACTCTGTACCGGTACCCCCTGTATATAGCCTCCACATTGACTCTGTACCGTAATACCCTGTATATAGCCTCCACAATGACTCTGTACCGGTACCCCCTGTATATAGCCTCCAAATTGACTCTGTACCGTAATACCCTGTATATAGTCTCCACATTGTACTGGTACCCCCTGTATATAGCCTCCACATTGACTCTGTACCGGTACCCCCTGTATATAGCCTCCACATTGACTCTGTACCGGTACCCCCTGTATATAGCCTCCACATTGACTCTGTACCGGTACCCCCTGTATATAGGCTCCACATTGACTCTGTACCGGTACCCCCTGTATATAGGCTCCACATTGACTCTGTACCGGTGCCCCCTGTATATAGCCTCCACATTGACTCTGTACCGGTACCCCCTGTATATAGCCTCCACATTGACTCTGTACCGGTACCCCCTGTATATAGCCTCCACATTGACTCTGTACCGTAATACCCTGTATATAGCCTCCACATTGACTCTGTACCGGTACCCCCTGTATATAGCCTCCACATTGACTCTGTACCGTAATACCCTGTATATAGCCTCCACATTGACTCTGTACCGTAACACCCTGTATATAGCCTCCACATTGACTCTGTACCGTAACACCCTGTATATAGCCTCCACATTGACTCTGTACCGGTACCCCCTGTATATAGCCTCCACATTGACTCTGTACCGGTACCCCCTGTATATAGCCTCCACATTGACTCTGTACCGTAACACCCTGTATATAGCCTCCACATTGACTCTGTACCGTAACACCCTGTATATAGCCTCCACATTAACTCTGTACCAGTACCCCCTGTATATAGCCTCCACACTGACTCTGTACCGTAACACCCTGTATATAGCCTCCACATTGACTCTGTACTGTAACACCCTGTATATAGCCTCCACATTGACTCTGTACCGGTACCCCCTGTATATAGCCTCCACATTGACTCTGTACCGTAATACCCTGTATATAGCCTCCACATTGACTCTGTACCGTAACACCCTGTATATAGCCTCCACATTGACTCTGTACCATAACACCCTGTATATAGCCTCCACACTGACTCTGTACCGGTACCCCCTGTATATAGCCTCCACATTGAATCTGTACCAGTACCCCTGTATATAGCCTCCACATTGACTCTGTACCGTAACACCCTGTATATAGCCTCCACATTGACTCTGTATTGTAACCCCTGTATATAGCCTCCACATTGACTCTGTAACGTAATACCCTGTATATAGCCTCCGCATTGACTCTGTACCGTAACACCCTGTATATAGCCTCCACACTGACTCTGTACCGGTACCCCCTGTATATAGCCTCCACATTGACTCTGTACAAGTACCCCTGTATATAGCCTCCACATTGACTCTGTACCGGTACCCCCTGTATATAGCCTCCACATTGACTCTGTACCGTAATACCCTGTATATAGCCTCCACATTGACTCTGTACCGTAACACCCTGTATATAGCCTCCACATTGACTCTGTACCGTAACACCCTGTATATAGCCTCCACACTGACTCTGTACCGGTACCCCCTGTATATAGCCTCCACATTGACTCTGTACCAGTACCCCTGTATATAGCCTCCACATTGACTCTGTACCGTAACACCCTGTATATAGCCTCCACGTTGACTCTGTATTGTAACACCCTGTATATAGCCTCCACATTGACTCTGTACCGGTAACCCCTGTATATAGCCTCCACATTGACTCTGTACCGTAATACCCTGTATATAGCCTCCACATTGACTCTGTACCGTAACACCCTGTATATAGCCTCCACATTGACTCGGTACCGGTACCGCCTGTATATAGCCTCCACATTGACTCAGTACTGGTACCCCCTGTATATAGCCTCCACATTGACTCTGTACCGTAACACCCTGTATATAGCATCCACATTGACTCTGTACCGGTACCTCCTGTATATAGCCTCCACATTGACTCAGTACCTGTACCCCCTGTATATAGCCTCCACATTGACTCTGTACCATAACACCCTGTATATAGCCTCCACATTGACTCTGTACCGGTACCTCCTGTATATAGCCTCCACATTGACTCAGTACCTGTACCCCCTGTATATAGCCTCCACATTGACTCTGTACCGGTACCCCCTGTATATAGCCTCCACATTGACTCAGTACCGGTACCCCCTGTATATAGCCTCCACATTGACTCTGTACCGTAAAACCCTGTATATAGCCTCCACATTGACTCGGTACCGGTACCCCCTGTATATAGCCTCCACATTGACTCTGTACCGGTACCCCCTGTATTTAGCCTCCACATTGACTCTGTACCGTAACACACTGTATATAGCCTCCACATTGACTCGGTACCGGTACCCCCTGTATATAGCCTCCACATTGACTCTGTACCGGTACACCCTGTATATAGCATCCACATTGACTCTGTACCGTAACACCCTGTATATAGCCTCCATATTGACTCTGTACCGGTACCCCCTGTATATAGCCTCCACATTGACTCTGGGCCGGTACCCCCTGTATATAGCCTCCACATTGACTCTGTACCGGTACCCCCTGTATATAGCCTCCACATTGACTCTGTACCGGTACCCCCTGTAAATAGTCTCGTTATTGACTCTGTACCGGTACCCCCTGTATATAGCCTCCACATTGACTCTGGGCCGGTACCCCCTGTATATAGCCTCCACATTGACTCTGTACCGGTACACTCTGTGTATAGCCTCCACATTGACTCTGTACCGGTACCCCCTGTATATAGCCTCCACATTGACTCTGTACCGTAACACCCTGTATATAGCCTCCACATTGACTCTGTACTGTAACACCCTGTATATAGCCTCCACATTGACTCTGTACCGGTACCCCCTGTATATAGCCTCCACATTGACTCTGTACCAGTACCCCTGTATATAGCCTCCACATTGACTCTGTACCGGTACCCCCTGTATATAGCCTCCACATTGACTCTGTACCGTAATACCCTGTATATAGCCTCCACATTGACTCTGTACCGTAACACCCTGTATATAGCCTCCACATTGACTCTGTACCGTAACACCCTGTATATAGCCTCCACACTGACTCTGTACCGGTACCCCCTGTATATAGCCTCCACATTGACTCTGTACCAGTACCCCTGTATATAGCCTCCACATTGACTCAGTACCTGTACCCCCTGTATATAGCCTCCACATTGACTCTGTACCATAACACCCTGTATATAGCCTCCACATTGACTCTGTACCGGTACCTCCTGTATATAGCCTCCACATTGACTCAGTACCTGTACCCCCTGTATATAGCCTCCACATTGACTCTGTACCGGTACCCCCTGTATATAGCCTCCACATTGACTCAGTACCGGTACCCCCTGTATATAGCCTCCACATTGACTCTGTACCGTAAAACCCTGTATATAGCCTCCACATTGACTCGGTACCGGTACCCCCTGTATATAGCCTCCACATTGACTCTGTACCGGTACCCCCTGTATATAGCCTCCACATTGACTCTGTACCGTAACACACTGTATATAGCCTCCACATTGACTCGGTACCGGTACCCCCTGTATATAGCCTCCACATTGACTCTGTACCGGTACACCCTGTATATAGCATCCACCTTGACTCTGTACCGTAACACCCTGTATATAGCCTCCATATTGACTCTGTACCGGTACCCCCTGTATATAGCCTCCACATTGACTCTGGGCCGGTACCCCCTGTATATAGCCTCCACATTGACTCTGTACCGGTACCCCCTGTATATAGCCTCCACATTGACTCTGTACCGTAACACCCTGTATATAGCCTCCACACTGACTCTGTACCGGTAACCCCTGTATATAGCCTCCACATTGACTCTGTACCGTAATACCCTTGTGTATAGCCTCCACAATGACTCTGTACCGGTACCCCCTGTATATAGCCTCCACATTGACTCAGTACCGTAATACCCTGTATATAGTCTCCACATTGTACTGGTACCCCCTGTATATAGCCTCCACATTGACTCTGTACCGGTACCCCCTGTATATAGCCTCCACATTGACTCGGTACCGGTACCCCCTGTATATAGCCTCCACATTGACTCGGTACCGGTACCCCCTGTATATAGCCTCCACATTGACTCAGTACCGGTACCCCCTGTATATAGCCTCCACATTGACTCTGTACCGGTACCCCCTGTATATAGCCTCCACATTGACTCTGTACCGTAATACCCTGTATATAGCCTCCACAATGACTCTGTACCGGTACCCCCTGTATATAGCCTCCAAATTGACTCTGTACCGTAATACCCTGTATATAGTCTCCACATTGTACTGGTACCCCCTGTATATAGCCTCCACATTGACTCTGTACCGGTACCCCCTGTATATAGCCTCCACATTGACTCTGTACCGGTACCCCCTGTATATAGCCTCCACATTGACTCTGTACCGGTACCCCCTGTATATAGGCTCCACATTGACTCTGTACCGGTACCCCCTGTATATAGGCTCCACATTGACTCTGTACCGGTGCCCCCTGTATATAGCCTCCACATTGACTCTGTACCGGTACCCCCTGTATATAGCCTCCACATTGACTCTGTACCGGTACCCCCTGTATATAGCCTCCACATTGACTCTGTACCGTAATACCCTGTATATAGCCTCCACATTGACTCTGTACCGGTACCCCCTGTATATAGCCTCCACATTGACTCTGTACCGTAATACCCTGTATATAGCCTCCACATTGACTCTGTACCGTAACACCCTGTATATAGCCTCCACATTGACTCTGTACCGTAACACCCTGTATATAGCCTCCACATTGACTCTGTACCGGTACCCCCTGTATATAGCCTCCACATTGACTCTGTACCGGTACCCCCTGTATATAGCCTCCACATTGACTCTGTACCGTAACACCCTGTATATAGCCTCCACATTGACTCTGTACCGTAACACCCTGTATATAGCCTCCACATTAACTCTGTACCAGTACCCCCTGTATATAGCCTCCACACTGACTCTGTACCGTAACACCCTGTATATAGCCTCCACATTGACTCTGTACTGTAACACCCTGTATATAGCCTCCACATTGACTCTGTACCGGTACCCCCTGTATATAGCCTCCACATTGACTCTGTACCGTAATACCCTGTATATAGCCTCCACATTGACTCTGTACCGTAACACCCTGTATATAGCCTCCACATTGACTCTGTACCATAACACCCTGTATATAGCCTCCACACTGACTCTGTACCGGTACCCCCTGTATATAGCCTCCACATTGAATCTGTACCAGTACCCCTGTATATAGCCTCCACATTGACTCTGTACCGTAACACCCTGTATATAGCCTCCACATTGACTCTGTATTGTAACCCCTGTATATAGCCTCCACATTGACTCTGTAACGTAATACCCTGTATATAGCCTCCGCATTGACTCTGTACCGTAACACCCTGTATATAGCCTCCACACTGACTCTGTACCGGTACCCCCTGTATATAGCCTCCACATTGACTCTGTACAAGTACCCCTGTATATAGCCTCCACATTGACTCTGTACCGGTACCCCCTGTATATAGCCTCCACATTGACTCTGTACCGTAATACCCTGTATATAGCCTCCACATTGACTCTGTACCGTAACACCCTGTATATAGCCTCCACATTGACTCTGTACCGTAACACCCTGTATATAGCCTCCACACTGACTCTGTACCGGTACCCCCTGTATATAGCCTCCACATTGACTCTGTACCAGTACCCCTGTATATAGCCTCCACATTGACTCTGTACCGTAACACCCTGTATATAGCCTCCACGTTGACTCTGTATTGTAACACCCTGTATATAGCCTCCACATTGACTCTGTACCGGTAACCCCTGTATATAGCCTCCACATTGACTCTGTACCGTAATACCCTGTATATAGCCTCCACATTGACTCTGTACCGTAACACCCTGTATATAGCCTCCACATTGACTCGGTACCGGTACCGCCTGTATATAGCCTCCACATTGACTCAGTACTGGTACCCCCTGTATATAGCCTCCACATTGACTCTGTACCGTAACACCCTGTATATAGCATCCACATTGACTCTGTACCGGTACCTCCTGTATATAGCCTCCACATTGACTCAGTACCTGTACCCCCTGTATATAGCCTCCACATTGACTCTGTACCATAACACCCTGTATATAGCCTCCACATTGACTCTGTACCGGTACCTCCTGTATATAGCCTCCACATTGACTCAGTACCTGTACCCCCTGTATATAGCCTCCACATTGACTCTGTACCGGTACCCCCTGTATATAGCCTCCACATTGACTCAGTACCGGTACCCCCTGTATATAGCCTCCACATTGACTCTGTACCGTAAAACCCTGTATATAGCCTCCACATTGACTCGGTACCGGTACCCCCTGTATATAGCCTCCACATTGACTCTGTACCGGTACCCCCTGTATTTAGCCTCCACATTGACTCTGTACCGTAACACACTGTATATAGCCTCCACATTGACTCGGTACCGGTACCCCCTGTATATAGCCTCCACATTGACTCTGTACCGGTACACCCTGTATATAGCATCCACATTGACTCTGTACCGTAACACCCTGTATATAGCCTCCATATTGACTCTGTACCGGTACCCCCTGTATATAGCCTCCACATTGACTCTGGGCCGGTACCCCCTGTATATAGCCTCCACATTGACTCTGTACCGGTACCCCCTGTATATAGCCTCCACATTGACTCTGTACCGGTACCCCCTGTAAATAGTCTCGTTATTGACTCTGTACCGGTACCCCCTGTATATAGCCTCCACATTGACTCTGGGCCGGTACCCCCTGTATATAGCCTCCACATTGACTCTGTACCGGTACACTCTGTGTATAGCCTCCACATTGACTCTGTACCGGTACCCCCTGTATATAGCCTCCACATTGACTCTGTACCGTAACACCCTGTATATAGCCTCCACATTGACTCTGTACTGTAACACCCTGTATATAGCCTCCACATTGACTCTGTACCGGTACCCCCTGTATATAGCCTCCACATTGACTCTGTACCAGTACCCCTGTATATAGCCTCCACATTGACTCTGTACCGGTACCCCCTGTATATAGCCTCCACATTGACTCTGTACCGTAATACCCTGTATATAGCCTCCACATTGACTCTGTACCGTAACACCCTGTATATAGCCTCCACATTGACTCTGTACCGTAACACCCTGTATATAGCCTCCACACTGACTCTGTACCGGTACCCCCTGTATATAGCCTCCACATTGACTCTGTACCAGTACCCCTGTATATAGCCTCCACATTGACTCTGTACCGTAACACCCTGTATATAGCCTCCACGTTGACTCTGTATTGTAACACCCTGTATATAGCCTCCACATTGACTCTGTACCGGTAACCCCTGTATATAGCCTCCACATTGACTCTGTACCGTAATGCCCTGTATATAGCCTCCACATTGACTCTGTACCGTAACACCCTGTATATAGCCTCCACATTGACTCTGTACCGGTACCGCCTGTATATAGCCTCCACATTGACTCAGTACTGGTACCCCCTGTATATAGCCTCCACATTGACTCTGTACCGTAACACCCTGTATATAGCATCCACATTGACTCTGTACCGGTACCTCCTGTATATAGCCTCCACATTGACTCAGTATCTGTACCCCCTGTATATAGCCTCCACATTGACTCTGTACCATAACACCCTGTATATAGCCTCCACATTGACTCTGTACCGGTACCTCCTGTATATAGCCTCCACATTGACTTAGTACCTGTACCCCCTGTATATTGCCTCCACATTGACTCTGTACCGGTACCCCCTGTATATAGCCTCCACATTGACTCAGTACCGGTACCCCCTGTATATAGCCTCCACATTGACTCTGTACCGTAAAACCCTGTATATAGCCTCCACATTGACTCGGTACCGGTACCCCCTGTATATAGCCTCCACATTGACTCTGTACCGGTACCCCCTGTATATAGCCTCCACATTGACTCTGTACCGTAACACACTGTATATAGCCTCCACATTGACTCGGTACCGGTACCCCCTGTATATAGCCTCCACATTGACTCTGTACCGGTACACCCTGTATACAGCATCCACATTGACTCTGTACCGTAACACCCTGTATATAGCCTCCATATTGACTCTGTACCGGTACCCCCTGTATATAGCCTCCACATTGACTCTGGGCCGGTACCCCCTGTATATAGCCTCCACATTGACTCTGTACCGGTACCCCCTGTATATAGCCTCCACATTGACTCTGTACCGGTACCCCCTGTATATAGTCTCCGCATTGACTCTGTACCAGTACCCCCTGTATATAGCCTCCACATTGACTCTGTACCGGTACCCCCTGTATATAGCCTCCACACTGACTCTGTACCGTAACACCCTGTATATAGCCTCCACATTGACTCTGTACCAGTACCCCTGTATAGCCTCCACATTGACTCTGTACCGTAACACCCTGTATATAGCCTCCACATTGACTCTGTACTGTAACACCCTGTATATAGCCTCCACATTGACTCTGTACCGGTACCCCCTGTATATAGCCTCCACATTGACTCTGTACCGTAATACCCTGTATATAGCCTCCACATTGACTCTTTACCGTAACACCCTGTATATAGCCTCCACACTGACTCTGTACCGGTACCCCCTGTATATAGCCTCCACATTGACTCTGTACCAGTACCCCTGTATATAGCCTCCACATTGACTCTGTACCGTAACACCCTGTATATAGCCTCCAAATTGACTCTGTACCGTAATACCCTGTATATAGCCTCCACATTGACTCTGTACCGTAACACCCTGTATATAGCCTCCACATTGACTCTGTACCGGTACCGCCTGTATATAGCCTCCACATTGACTCTGTACCGGTACCGCCTGTATATAGCCTCCACATTGACTCAGTACTGGTACCCCCTGTATATAGCCTCCACATTGACTCTGTACCGTAACACCCTGTATATAGCCTCCACATTGACTCAGTACCTGTACCCCCTGTATATAGCCTCCACATTGACTCTGTACCATAACACCCTGTATATAGCCTCCACATTGACTCTGTACCGGTACCTCCTGTATATAGCCTCCACATTGACTCAGTACCTGTACCCCCTGTATATAGCCTCCACATTGACTCTGTACCGTAACACCCTGTATATAGCCTCCATATTCACTCTGTACCGGTACCCCCTGTATATAGCCTCCACATTGACTCTGGGCCGGTACCCCCTGTGTATAGCCTCCACATTGACTCTGTACCGGTACCCCCTGTATATAGCCTCCACATTGACTCTGTACCGGTACTCCCTGTATATAGTCTCGGCATTGACTCTGGGCCGGTACCCCCTGTATATAGCCTCCACATTGACTCTGTACCGGTACACTCTGTGTATAGCCTCCACATTGACTCTGTACCGGTACCCCCTGTATATAGCCTCCACATTGACTCTGTACCAGTACCCCCTGTATACAGCCTCCACATTGACTCTGTACCGGTACCCCCTGTATATAGCCTCCACACTGACTCTGTACCGTAACACCCTGTATATAGCCTCCACATTGACTCTGTACCAGTACCCCTGTATATAGCCTCCACATTGACTCTGTACCGTAACACCCTGTATATAGCCTCCACATTGACTCTGTACTGTAACACCCTGTATATAGCCTCCACATTGACTCTGTACCGTAATACCCTGTATATAGCCTCCACATTGACTCTGTACCGTAAAACCCTGTATATAGCCTCCACATTGACTCTTTACCGTAACACCCTGTATATAGCCTCCACACTGACTCTGTACCGGTACCCCCTGTATATAGCCTCCACATTGACTCTGTACCGTAACACACTGTATATAGCCTCCACATTGACTCGGTACCTGTACCCCCTGTATATAGCCTCCACATTGACTCTGTACCGGTACACCCTGTATATAGCATCCACATTGACTCTGTACCGTAACACCCTGTATATAGCCTCCATATTCACTCTGTACCGGTACCCCCTGTATATAGCCTCCACATTGACTCTGGGCCGGTACCCCCTGTGTATAGCCTCCACATTGACTCTGTACCGGTACCCCCTGTATATAGCCTCCACATTGACTCTGTACCGGTACCCCCTGTATATAGTCTCGGCATTGACTCTGGGCCGGTACCCCCTGTATATAGCCTCCACATTGACTCTGTACCGGTACACTCTGTGTATAGCCTCCACATTGACTCTGTACCGGTACCCCCTGTATATAGCCTCCACATTGACTCTGTACCAGTACCCCCTGTATACAGCCTCCACATTGACTCTGTACCGGTACCCCCTGTATATAGCCTCCACACTGACTCTGTACCGTAACACCCTGTATATAGCCTCCACATTGACTCTGTACCAGTACCCCTGTATATAGCCTCCACATTGACTCTGTACCGTAACACCCTGTATATAGCCTCCACATTGACTCTGTACTGTAACACCCTGTATATAGCCTCCACATTGACTCTGTACCGTAATACCCTGTATATAGCCTCCACATTGACTCTGTACCGTAAAACCCTGTATATAGCCTCCACATTGACTCTTTACCGTAACACCCTGTATATAGCCTCCACACTGACTCTGTACCGGTACCCCCTGTATATAGCCTCCACATTGACTCTGTACCAGTACTCCTGTATATAGCCTCCACATTGACTCTGTCCCGTAACACCCTGTATATAGCCTCCACATTGACTCTGTACCGGTACCCCCTGTATATAGCCTCCACATTGACTCAGTACCGGTACCCCCTGTATATAGCCTCCACATTGACTCTGTACCGTAACACCCTATATATAGCCTCCACATTGACTCTGTACCGGTACCTCCTGTATATAGCCTCCACATTGACTCAGTACCTGTACCCCCTGTATATAGCCTCCACATTGACTCTGTACCGTAACACCCTGTATATAGTCTCCACATTGACTCTGTACCGGTACCTCCTGTATATAGCCTCCACATTGACTCAGTACCTGTACCCCCTGTATATAGCCTCCACATTGACTCTGTACCGGTACCCCCTGTATATAGCCTCCACATTGACTCAGTACCGGTACCCCCTGTATATAGCCTCCACATTGACTCTGTACCGTAAAACCCTGTATATAGCCTCCACATTGACTCGGTACCGGTACCCCCTGTATATAGCCTCCACATTGACTCTGTACCGGTACCCCCTGTATATAGCCTCCACATTGACTCTGTACCGGTACCTCCTGTATATAGCCTCCACATTGACTCAGTACCTGTACCCCCTGTATATAGCCTCCACATTGACTCTGTACCGGTACCCCCTGTATATAGCCTCCACATTGACTCAGTACCGGTACCCCCTGTATATAGCCTCCACATTGACTCTGTACCGTAAAACCCTGTATATAGCCTCCACATTGACTCGGTACCGGTACCCCCTGTATATAGCCTCCACATTGACTCTGTACCGGTACCCCCTGTATATAGCCTCCACATTGACTCTGTACCGTAACACACTGTATATAGCCTCCACATTGACTCGGTACCGGTACCCCCTGTATATAGCCTCCACATTGACTCTGTACCGGTACACCCTGTATATAGCATCCACATTGACTCTGTACCGTAACACCCTGTATATAGCCTCCATATTGACTCTGTACCGGTACCCCCTGTATATAGCCTCCACATTGACTCTGGGCCGGTAGCCCCTGTATATAGCCTCCACATTGACTCTGCACCGGTACCCCCTGTATATAGCCTCCACATTGACTCTGTACCGGTACCCCCTGTATATAGTCTCGGCATTGACTCTGTACCGGTACCCCCTGTATATAGCCTCCACATTGACTCTGGGCCGGTACCCCCTGTATATAGCCTCCACATTGACTCTGTACCGGTACACTCTGTGTATAGCCTCCACATTGACTCTGTACCGGTACCCCCTGTATATAGCCTCCACATTGACTCTGTACCGGTACCCCTTGTATATAGTCTCCGCATTGACTCTGTACCAGTACCCCTGTATATAGCCTCCACATTGACTCTGTACCGTAACACCCTGTATATAGCCTCCACATTGACTCTGTACTGTAACACCCTGTATATAGCCTCCACATTGACTCTGTACCGGTACCCCCTGTATATAGCCTCCACATTGACTCTGTACCAGTACCCCTGTATATAGCCTCCACATTGACTCTGTACCGGTACCCCCTGTATATAGCCTCCACATTGACTCTGTACCGTAATACCCTGTATATAGCCTCCACATTGACTCTGTACCGTAACACCCTGTATATAGCCTCCACATTGACTCTGTACCGTAACACCCTGTATATAGCCTCCACACTGACTCTGTACCGGTACCCCCTGTATATAGCCTCCACATTGACTCTGTACCAGTACCCCTGTATATAGCCTCCACATTGACTCTGTACCGTAACACCCTGTATATAGCCTCCACATTGACTCTGTACCGTAATACCCTGTATATAGCCTCCACATTGACTCTGTACCGTAACACCCTGTATATAGCCTCCACATTGACTCTGTACCGGTACCGCCTGTATATAGCCTCCACATTGACTCTGTACCGGTACCGCCTGTATATAGCCTCCACATTGACTCAGTACTGGTACCCCCTGTATATAGCCTCCACATTGACTCTGTACCGTAACACCCTGTATATAGCATCCACATTGACTCTGTACCGGTACCTCCTGTATATAGCCTCCACATTGACTCAGTACCTGTACCCCCTGTATATAGCCTCCACATTGACTCTGTACCATAACACCCTGTATATAGCCTCCACATTGACTCTGTACCGGTACCTCCTGTATATAGCCTCCACATTGACTCAGTACCTGTACCCCCTGTATATAGCCTCCACATTGACTCTGTACCGGTACCCCCTGTATATAGCCTCCACATTGACTCAGTACCGGTACCCCCTGTATATAGCCTCCACATTGACTCTGTACCGTAAAACCCTGTATATAGCCTCCACATTGACTCGGTACCGGTACCCCCTGTATATAGCCTCCACATTGACTCTGTACCGGTACCCCCTGTATATAGCCTCCACATTGACTCTGTACCGTAACACACTGTATATAGCCTCCACATTGACTCGGTACCGGTACCCCCTGTATATAGCCTCCACATTGACTCTGTACCGGTACACCCTGTATATAGCATCCACATTGACTCTGTACCGTAACACCCTGTATATAGCCTCCATATTGACTCTGTACCGGTACCCCCTGTATATAGCCTCCACATTGACTCTGTACCGGTACCCCCTGTATATAGCCTCCACATTGACTCTGTACCGGTACCCCCTGTATATAGTCTCGGCATTGACTCTGTACCGGTACCCCCTGTATATAGCCTCCACATTGACTCTGGGCCGGTACCCCCTGTATATAGCCTCCACATTGACTCTGTACCGGTACACTCTGTGTATAGCCTCCACATTGACTCTGTACCGGTACCCCCTGTATATAGCCTCCACATTGACTCTGTACCGGTACCCCTTGTATATAGTCTCCGCATTGACTCTGTACCAGTACCCCCTGTATACAGCCTCCACATTGACTCTGTACCGGTACCCCCTGTATTTAGCCTCCACATTGACTCTGTACCAGTACCCCTGTATATAGCCTCCACATTGACTCTGTACCGTAATACCCTGTATATAGCCTCCACATTGACTCTGTACTGTAACACCCTGTATATAGCCTCCACATTGACTCTGTACCGTAATACCCTGTATATAGCCTCCACATTGACTCTGTACCGTAATACCCTGTATATAGCCTCCACATTGACTCTTTACCGTAACACCCTGTATATAGCCTCCACACTGACTCTGTACCGGTACCCCCTGTATATAGCCTCCACATTGACTCTGTACCAGTACCCCTGTATATAGCCTCCACATTGACTCTGTACTGTAACACCCTGTATATAGCCTCCACATTGACTCTGTACCGGTACCCCCTGTATATAGCCTCCACATTGACTCAGTACCGGTACCCCCTGTATATAGCCTCCACATTGACTCTGTACCGTAACACCCTATATATAGCCTCCACATTGACTCTGTACCGGTACCTCCTGTATTTAGCCTCCACATTGACTCAGTACCTGTACCCCCTGTATATAGCCTCCACATTGACTCTGTACCGTAACACCCTGTATATAGCCTCCACATTGACTCTGTACCGGTACCTCCTGTATATAGCCTCCACATTGACTCAGTACCTGTACCCCCTGTATATAGCCTCCACATTGACTCTGTACCGGTACCCCCTGTATATAGCCTCCACATTGACTCAGTACCGGTACCCCCTGTATATAGCCTCCACATTGACTCTGTACCGTAAAACCCTGTATATAGCCTCCACATTGACTCGGTACCGGTACCCCCTGTATATAGCATCCACATTGACTCTGTACCGGTACCCCCTGTATATAGCCTCCACATTGACTCTGTACCAGTACCCCTGTATATAGCCTCCACATTGACTCTGTACCGTAACACCCTGTGAATAGCCTCCACATTGACTCTGTACCGTAACACCCTGTATATAGCCTCCATATTG
Organism: Salvelinus fontinalis; assembly: GCF_029448725.1. NCBI lineage: Eukaryota > Metazoa > Chordata > Actinopteri > Salmoniformes > Salmonidae > Salvelinus > Salvelinus fontinalis. Next base: position 767,452 of record NC_074671.1, read on the forward strand.
ACTCTGTACCGGTACCCCCTGTATATAGCCTCCACATTGACTCTGGGCCGGTACCCCCTGTATATAGCCTGCACATTGACTCTGTACCGGTACCCCCTGTATATAGCCTCCACATTAACTCTGTACCGGTACCCCCTGTAAATAGTCTCCGCATTGACTCTGTACCGGTACCCCCTGTATATAGCCTCCACATTGACTCTGGGCCGGTACCCCCTGTATATAGCCTCCACATTGACTCTGTACCGGTACCCCCTGTATATAGCCTCCACATTGACTCTGTACCGGTACCCCCTGTATATAGCCTCCACATTGACTCTGTACCGGTACCCCCTGTATATAGTCTCCGCATTGACTCTGTACCGGTACCCCCTGTATACAGCCTCCACATTGACTCTGTACCGGTACCCCCTGTATATAGCCTCCACATTGACTCTGTACCGTAATACCCTGTATATAGCCTCCACATTGACTCTGTACCGTAATACCCTGCATATAGCCTCTACATTGACTCTGTACCGGTACCCCCTGTATATAGCCTCCACACTGACTCTGTACCGGTACACCCTGTATATAGCCTCCACACTGACTCTGTACCGGTTCCCCCTGTATATAGCCTCCACTTTGACTCTGTACC